>NC_087396.1:1862500-1940000 GCF_031307605.1 Tribolium castaneum | reverse complement strand
TTGCTTAGAATAGAGCAAACTTGTATAAAACTTAATGAAAACTTTAAATTTCGTCTCAAAGAAATAATTTACGTTATAGTTTTGACCAGAACTGTTAATTTCAAACGATTTTATGCCCCCAAACGAGAAAACTTTCACTAAACAGATGCCAAACGCCTTAGTTCGTTTTATAAAAACGACATGTTACAGTTTGAACAAAAAAATTATTTTCGTTGTTGTGTCAAAATAATTTATTTCGAATGATTCAATGGAGCGAAACGTGTAAACTTTTATAGGACAGATGCAAAATACCATATTACCACTTAAATCGTTATTTTAAAGCAAAGTATTAGCTTTTGCACTTGTTCAATTAAAGTTTGCTTACTTCGAAGTATGTAGTCGTCCGAAATAATTTTTTTTGTCAAAACTATAACGTAATTTGTTCTTTTGAGCTTGAATATAGAGTTTTCATTACGTTTTATAGTAGTTTACTCTACTCTAAGCATAGAATCAAACAGAGTAATCCGCTTTTGTTAAAACTGATATATAATTTGCTCTTATTTTCGAGAATAAGACATTTTCAATATGTTTGATAAAATTTTTCTTGTTTATAGCAAGGAATAGTTTAAAATAAGCTGTATTTGCCTAAACTGATACGTAATTCGATATTTGTGCATGGATACGATGTTTTCAGTTTATTTGACGTGTGAAATTTCTTGTTGCAAAAGGTAATAATTTGCTTTAAAACAACGCTTTATATGGTAATATGTGGTTTTGCATCTGCCCCATAAAAGTTCATTAGTTTCGAATCATAAAATCGTTTGAAATAAACAGTGCTGGTCAAAACTATAACGTAAATTATTTCTTTGAGACGAAATTTAAAGTTTTCATTAAGTTTTATACAAGTTTACTCTATTCTAAGTAAAGGAGTAATCAGGATAAATTGCTTTTATCTAGAGTAATATATAATTTGCAGTTTTCAGCCAGAATAAGACGTTTTTAATCTTTTTAATGTAAGTTTTTGTATTCAAAACAAAGGATCGTCTAAAGTAAGCAGTTTTTGTCCAGACTGAAACGTAATTCCAATTTCTGTGCCTGAATAAGGGGTTTTCAGTTACTTTGATGTAAGGTTTCATGATTGTAACAATGAATTAACGAAAATAATTGGTTTTTATCCAAACTGTGTCATGAATCGTTTTTAAAAGGCGAAATAAGATGTTTTTCCTCTGTACAGTGAAAGTTTACTCGTTTCAAAGCATAGAACCGTTTGAAATTAACAGCTCTCGTTAAGACTATAACGCAAATCTTTTGTTTTGTACTAAAATAAGACGTTTTTAGTCAGTTTGATATAAGTTTTCTTGTTCAAAGCAAAATATTGTCGAAAATCAACCGTTTTTGTCTAAACTGATACAAAATTCGGTGGTTTGTGTCCGAATACAAGGTTTTCAGATTCTTTAATGTTAGGTTTGCTGCTTCTAACAAAGAATCAACGAAAATATTTTGTTTTAATACAAACTGCAATATAACATGTCTTTATAGGACAAAACATGATGTTTGGCGTCTGTTTAATAAAAATTTACTCGTTTGGAAGCATAGAATCATTCCAAATAAGCTATTCTCGTCGAAACTATAATGTAATTAGTATTTTGTGCTAGAATACAGCGTTTTTGTTTGATTTATTAACAATTTTGTCTATTTTAAGCAATGAAACGAATAGGATTAGCTGCCTTTATCCAAAGTGATACATAAATTGCTCTTTTATGCCAGATTAATACGTTTTTAGTCTGTTCGATGTATATTTTCATGTTCAAAGCAAAAGATCGTCTAAAATAAGCCGTTTTTGTTTGAACTGATGAACAATTCAGACTGAGAGTCAACAAAAATAATTTGTTTTAATCCAAACTGATACTTTTTGACCCTATAAGAGTCCTATAAGAGTCCGAGATACGCCGTTCTCGTCAAGTCTATAACGTAATTCATTTTTTTGTGTCAGAATACGACGTTTTCTGTCTGTTTAATATAATTTTTTAATAATAATAATAATAACAATAATAATAATAATAATAATAATAATAATAATAATAATAATAATAATAATAATAGTAATAATAATAATAATAATAATAACAATAATAATAATAATAATAATAATAATAGTAATAATACTAATAATAGTAATAAAAGTAAGCTTAGTTTTCTAAGCAAAAATGAAGCTTATTTTGTGTGTTATATGAGCGTTTTCTCATTTCTATGCAAGAAATCATCTGTGATCTGTATTTTTAGGCAAGAAATTGTCTAAAATTAATAACTCATTTTAAAACTGGTATAAAAACATTTACTATACAAAAGTTAATAATAATAATAATAATAATAATAATAATAGTAATAATAATAATAATAATAATAATAATAATAATAATAATAATAATAGTAATAAAAGTAAGCTTAGTTTTCTAAGCAAAAATGAAGCTTATTTTGTGTGTTATTTGAGCGTTTTCTCATTTCTATGCAAGAGATCATCTGTGATCTGTGTTTTTAGGCAAGAAATTGAATAAAATTAATAACTCATTTTAAAACTGGTATAAAAACATTTACTATACAAAAGTTAATAATAATAATAATAATAATAATAATAATAGTAATAATAACAATAATAATAGTAATAATAATAATATTAATAATAATAATAATAATAATAATAATAATAATAATAATGATAATAATACTTATAATAATGAATTTCTTTGTAAATTAAAGCTTAGTTTTTCTAAGCAAAAATGATGCTTATTTTGTGTTATCTGAGCGTTTTCTCATTTCTATGCAAGAGATCACCTGTGATCTGTTTTTTTAGGAAAGAAATTGTCTAAAATTAATAACTCATTTTAAAACTGGTATAAAAACATTTACTATACAAAAGTTATAATCGGTTTTTAATAATAATAATATTAATAATAATAATAATAATAATAATAATAATAATAATAATAATAATAATAATAATAATAAAAATAATAGTAATAATAATAATAATAATAAAAATAATAATAATAGTAGTAATAAAAATAAGCTTAGTTTTCTAAGCAAAAATGAAGCTTATTTTGTGTTATATGAGCTTTTCTCATTTCTATGCAAAAGATCATGTGTGATCTGTGTTTTTAGGCAATCTAAGCCATTTGATAGTTTTTAGGCAAGAAATTGGCTAAAATTAATAACTCATTTTAAAACTGGTATAAAAACATTTACTATACAAAAGTTAATAATAATAATAATAATAAATAATAATAATAATAATAATAATAATAATAATAATAATACTAATAATAATAATAATAATAACAATAATAATAATAATAATAATAATAATAATAATAATAATAATAATAATAGTAATAGTAACAAAAGTAATAATAATAATAATACTTTTAATAAGGAAAAATGGAGTTTATTTTGTGTGTTACATGAGCGTTTTCTCATTTCTATGCATAAGCCATTTAATAGTTTTTAATATTTAACAAAAATTTGCATTAAAATAAAATGTTTGAAAAACTGAAATTAAACTAAATTAAGTGTGTCTAACAATTTAGTAGAGAAAAAAGGAGAAGACATAAAAGTCACTAAAGTCTTAGAGTTGTCTTTAGTCGTCATATTAATAACAATAACATTTATAATAACAATACTAGTAGTACTAAATTTGCTTATATGCAAGCGCTTAATTAAGGTAACAGTTTTTTTGTTTTTTGCTTATATCTCGAAAACAGTTACTCCTATCAATTTTTACTTTTTCACCAAAATTAAGGTGATAAAATTTCCTACAAAATAGTTATTTGCATTTTTCATGTAGAACTAACCATAAGCGAGATATAAGTTTGAAAATAATTAATAATTAAAAAAAAGTCTTTTAACAGAAAATGTCTTGTGATTTATAAAATACACTTAATTTATTGGGTCCAATTCTGTATTAGAAGAAAAAGGAGGTGACATAAAAGTCACTGAAGTCTTCAGAGTCGTTTTTAAATGCTGCATTTTTGTCTTCGTCTCAAACATTGAAAACTGAATTACATTTTTGTTCAGTAACAGTTACAGTTTTCTTATTGGTTTTTTGCTTATATCTCGAAAACAGTTACTCTTATCAAATTTTATCCTTCTTTCAAAATTAAAGCTGATAAAATTTCCAACAAAATAGTTATTTACATTTTTCTTGTAGGACCAAGCATAAACGAGTTATAGAGTTGGATATAAATAATATTTAACAAAAATTTGCTTTAAAATAAAATGCTTGAAAAACTTGAATTAAACTAAATTAATTGTGTCTAACACTTTAGTAGAGGAAAAAGGAGAAGACATAAAAGTCACTAAATGTTTCAGAGTCGTCTTTAGTCGTCATATTAATAACAATAACATTAATAATAATAATACTAATAGTACTAAATTTGCTTATATGCAAACGCTTAATTAAGGTAACAGTTTTTTGGTTTTTTGCTTATATCTCGAAAACAGTTACTCCAATCAATTTTTACTTTTTTACTAAAATTAAAGGTGATAAAATTTCCTACAAAATAGTTATTTGCATTTTTCATGTAGAACTAACCATAAGCGAGATATAAGTTTGAAAATAATTAATAATTAAAAAAAAGTGTTTTAACAGAAAATGTCTTGTGATTTAAAATACACTTAATTTATTGGGTTCAATACTTTATTAGAAGAAAAAGGAGGTGACATAAAAGTCACTGAAGTCTTCAGAGTCGTTTTTAAATGCTGCATTTTTGTCTTCGTCTCAAACATTGAAAACTGAATTACATTTTTGTTCAGTAACAGTTACAGTTTTCTTATTGGTTTTTTGCTTATATCTCGAAAACAGTTACTCCTATCAAATTTTATCTTTCTTTCAAAATTAAAGCTGATAAAATTTCCAACAAAATAGTTATTTACATTTTTCTTGTAGGACCAAGCATAAACGAGTTATAAAGTTGGATATAAATAATATTTAACAAATATTTGCTTTAAAATAAAATGCTTGAAAAACCCGAATTAAACTAAATTAATTGTGTCTAACACTTTAGTAGAGAAAAAAGGAGAAGACATAAAAGTCACTAAATGTTTCAGAGTCGTCTTTAGTCGTCATATTAATAACAATAACATTAATAATAATAATACTAATAGTACTAAATTTGCTTATATGCAAACGCTTAATTAAGGTAACAGTTTTTTGGTTTCTTGCTTATATCTCGAAAACAGTTACTCCTATCAATTTTTACCTTTTTTTCAAAATTAAAGCTGATAAAATTTCCTACAAAATAGTTATTTGCATTTTTTTGTAGGACCAACCATAAGCGAGTTATAGAGTTGGATATAAATAATCTTTAACAAAAATTTGCTTTAAAATAAAATGTTTGAAAAACCGAAATTAAACTAAATTAAGACTAACACTTTAGTAGAGGAAAAAGGAGAAGACATAAAAGTCACCAAAGTCTTAAGAGTCGTTTTTAGTCGTCACATTAATAACAATAACATTAATATTAATAATACTAATATTACTAAATTTGCTTATATGCAAGCGCTTAATTAAGGTAACAGTTTTTTGGTTTCTTGCTTATATCTCGAAAACAGTTACTCCTATCAATTTTTATCTTTTTACTAAAATTAAAGCTGATAAAATTTCCTACAAAATAGTAATTTGCATTTTTCATGTAGGACAAACCATAAGCGAGATATAAGTTTGAAAATAATTAATATTTAAAAAAAAAGTGCTTTAACAGAAAATGTCTTGTGATTTAAAATACACTTAATTTAATGGGTCCAATATTTTATTAGAAGAAAAAGGAGGAGACATAAAAGTCACTGAAGTCTTCAGAGTCGATTTTAAATGCTGCATTTTCGTCTTTGTCTCAAACATTGAAATCTGAATTACATTTTTGTTTAGTAACAGTTACAGTTTTCTTATTGGTTTTTTGCTTATATCTCGAAAACAGTTACTCCTATCACTTTTTATCTTTCTTTCAAAATTAAAGCTGATAAAATTCTCTACAAAATAGTTATTCGCATTTTTTTTGTAGGACCAACCATAAGCGAGTTATAGAGTTGGATATAAATAATCTTTAACAAAAATTTGCTTTAAAATAAAATGTTTAAAAAACCGAAATTAAACTAAATTAATTAAGACAAACACTTTAGTAGAGAAAAAAGGAGAAGACATAAAAGTCACCAAAGTCTTGAGAGTCGTTTTTAGTAGTCATATTAATAACAATAACATTAATAATAATAATAATACTAATATTACTAAATTTGCTTATATGCAAGCGCTTAATTAAGGTAACAGTTTCTTGCTTATATCTCGAAAACAGTTACTCTTATCAATTTTTATTTTTTTACTAAAATTAAAGCTGATAAAATTTCCTACAAAATAGTTATTTGCATTTTTTATGTAGAACTAACCATAAGCGAGATATAAGTTTGAAAATAATTAATATTTAAAAAAAAAGTGCTTTAACAGAAAATGTCTTGTGATTTAAAATACACTTAATTTAATGGGTTCAATACTTTATTAGAAGAAAAAGGAGGTGACATAAAAGTCACCAAAGTCTTCAGAGTTGTTTTTAGTACTAAATTAGCTTATATGCAAGCCCTTAATTAAGGTAACAGTTTTTTGGTTTCTTGCTTATATCTCGAAAACAGTTACTCCTATCAATTTTTATCTTTTCACTAAAATTAAAGCTGATAAAATTTCCTACAAAATAGTAATTTGCATTTTTCATGTAGGACTAACCATAAGCGAGATATAAGTTTGAAAATAAGTATTACTATACTATACTATACTAATATTTAAAAAAAAGTGCTTTAACAGAAAATGTCTTGGGATTTAAAATACACTTAATTTATTGGGTCCAATAGTTTATTAGAAGAAAAAGGAGGTGACATAAAAGTCACTGAAGTCTTTAGAGTCGATTTTAAATGCTGCATTTTCGTCTTCGTCTCAAACATTGAAAACTGAATTACATTTTTGTTCAGTAACAGTTACAGTTTTCTTATTGGTTTTTTGCTTATATCTCGAAAACTGTTACTCCTATCAATTTTTATCTTTATTTCAAAATTAAAGCTGATAAAATTTCCTACAAAATCGTTATTTGCATTTTTCATGTAGGACCAACCATAAGCGAGTTATAGAATTGGATATAAATAATATTTAACAAAAATTTGCTTTAAAATGAAATGTTTGAAAAACTGAAATTAAACTAATTTAATTGGGTCTAACACTTTAGTAGAGGAAAAAGAAAAAACATAAAAGTCACTAAAGGTTTCAGAGTCGTCTTTAGTCGTCATATTAATAACAATAACATTAATGATAATAATACTAATAGTACTAAATTTGCTTATATGCAAACGCTTAATTAAGGTAACAGTGTTTTGGTTTCTAGCTTATATCTCGAAAACAGTTACTCCTATCAATTTTTATCTTATTACTAAAATTAAAGCTGATAAAATTTCCTACAAAATAATTATTTGCATTTCTTTTGTAAGACTAACCATAAGCGAGTTATAGAGTTGGAAATAAATAATCTTCAACCAAAAATTTGCTTTAAAATAAAATGTTTGAAAAACCGAAATTAAACTAAATTAATTGAGTCTAACACTTTAGTATAGGAAAAAGAGAAGACATAAAAGTCACCAAAGTCTTCAGAGTCGTTTTTAGTCGTCATTTTAATAACAATAACATTAATAATAATAATACTAATAGTACTAAATTTGCTTATATGCAAGCGCTTTATTAAGGTAACAGTTTTTTGGTTTCTTGCTTATTTCTCGAAAACAGTTACTCCTATCAATTTTTATCTTTTTACTAAAATTAAAGCTGATAAAATTTCCTACAAAATAGTTATTTGCATTGTTCTTGTAGGAAAAAGCATAAGCGAGTTATAGAGATGGATATAAATAATATTTAACAAAAATTTGCTTTAAAATAAAATGTTTGAAATACTGAAATTAAACTAAATTAATTGTGTCTAACACTTTAGTAGAGAAGAAAGAAGAAGACATAAAAGTCACTAAAGGTTTCAGAGTCGTCTTTAATCGTCATATTAATAACAATAACATTAATAATAATAATACTAATAGTACTAAATTTGCTTATATGCAAACGCTTAATTAAGTTAACAGTTTTTTGGTTTCTTGCTTATATCTCGAAAACAGTTACTCCTATCAATTTTTATCTTTTACTAAAATTAAAGCTGATAAAATTTCCTACAAAATAGTAATTTGCATTTTTCATGTAGGACTAACCATAAGCGAGATATAAGTTTGAAAATAACTAATATTTAAAAAAAAGTGCATTAACAGAAAATGTCTTGTGATTTAAAATACACTTAATTTATTGGGTCCAATACTTTATTAGAAGAAAAAGGAGGTGACATAAAAGTCACTGAAGTCTTCAGAGTCGATTTTAAATGCTGCATTTTCGTCTTCGTCTCAAACATTGAAAACTGAATTACATTTTTGTTCAGTAACAGTTACAGTTTTCTTATTGGTTTTTTGCTTATATCTTGAAAACTGTTACTCCTATTAATTTTTATCTTTCATTCAAAATTAAAGCTGATAAAATTTCCTACAAAATCGTTATTAGCATTTTTCTTGTAGGACCAACCATAAGCGAGTTATAGAGTTGGATATAAATAATCTTTAACAAAAATTTGCTTTAAAATAAAATGTTTGAAAAACCGAAATTAAACTAAATTAATTGGGTCTAACACTTTAGTAGAGGAAAAAGGAGAAGACATAAAGTCACCAAAGTCTTCAGAGTTGATTTTAGTACTAAATTTGCTTATATGCAAGCGCTTAATTAAGGTAACAGTTTTTTGGTTTCTTGCTTATATCTCAGAAACAGTTACCCCTATCAATTTTTATCTTTTTACTAAAATTAAAGCTGATAAAATTTCCTACAAAATAGTAATTTGCATTTTTCATGTAGGACTAACCATAAGCGAGATATAAGTTTGAAAATAATTAATATTTAAAAAAAAAGTGTTTTAACAGAAAATGTCTTGGGATTTAAAATACACTTAATTTATTGGGTCCAATAGTTTATTAGAAGAAAAAAGAGGTAACATAAAAGTCACTGAAGTCTTCAGAGTCGATTTTAAATGCTGCATTTTCGTCTTCGTCTCAAACATTGAAAACTGAATTACATTTTTGTTCAGTAACAGTTACAGTTTTCTTATTGGTTTTTTGCTTATATCTCGAAAACTGTTACTCCTATCAATGTTTATCTTTATTTCAAAATTAAAGCCGATAAAATTTCCTACAAAATCGTTATTTGCATTTTTCATGTAGGACCAACCATAAGCGAGTTATAGAGTTGGATATAAATAATATTTAACAAAAATTTGCTTTAAAATAAAATGTTTGAAAAACTGAAATTAAACTAATTTAATTGTGTCTAACACTTTAGTAGAGGAAAAAGAAAAAGACATAAAAGTCACTAAAGGTTTCAGAGTCGTCTTTAGTCGTCATATTAATAACAATAACATTAATGATAATAATACTAATAGTACTAAATTTGCTTATATGCAAACGCTTAATTAAGGTAACAGTGTTTTGGTTTCTTGCTTATATCTCGAAAACAGTTACTCCTATCAATTTTTATCTTTTTACTAAAATTAAAGCTGATAAAATTTCCTACAAAATAGTTATTTGCATTTCTTTTGTAAGACCAACCATAAGCGAGTTATAGAGTTGGATATAAAATATCTTCAACAAAAATTTGCTTTAAAATAAAATGTTTGAAAAACCGAAATTAAACTAAATTAATTGAGTCTAACACTTTAGTATAGGAAAAAGGAGAAGACATAAAAGTCACCAAAGTTTTGAGAGTCGTTTTTAGTCGTCATATTAATAACAATAACATTAATAATAATAATACTAATAGTACTAAATTTGCTTATATGCAAGCGCTTAATTAATTAACAGTTTTTTGGTTTCTTGCTTATATCTCGAAAACAGTTACTCCTATCAATTTTTATCTTTCTACTAAAATTAAAGCTGATAAAATTTCCTACAAAATAGTAATTTGCATTTTTCATGTAGGACTAACCATAAGCGAGATATAAGTTTGAAAATAATTAATATTTGAAAAAAAAGTGTTTTAACAGAAAATGTCTTGGGATTTAAAATACACTTAATTTATTGGGTCCAACATTTTATTAGAAGAAAAAGGAGGTGACATAAAAGTCACTGAAGTCTTCAGAGTCGATTTTAAATGCTGCATTTTCGCCTTCGTCTCAAACATTGAAAACTGAATTACATTTTTGTTCAGTAACAGTTACAGTTTTCTTATTGGTTTTTTGCTTATATCTCGAAAACTGTTACTCCTATTAATTTTTATCTTTCTTTCAAAATTAAAGCTGATAAAATTTCCAACAAAATCGTTATTTGCATTTTTCTTGTAGGACTTCAGAAGTCTTCAGAATCGTTTTTAGTCGTCATATTAATAACAATAACATTAATAATAATAATACTAATAGTACTAAATTTGCTTACATGCAAACCCTTAATTCAGGTAACAATTTTTTGGTTTCTTGCTTATATCTCGAAAACAGTTACTCCTATCAATTTTTATCTTTTTACTAAAATTAAAGCTGATAAAATTTCCTACAAAATAGTTAATTGCATTTTTAATGTAGGACTAACCATAAGCGAGATATAAGTTTGAAAATAATTAAAATTTAAAAAAAAGTGCTTCAACAGAAAATGTCTTGTGATTTAAAATACACTTAATTTATTGGGTCCAATACTTTATTAGAAGAAAAAAGAGGTGACAGAAAGGTCACTGAAGTCTTTAGAGTCGTTTGTAAATGCTGCATTTTCGTTTTCGTCTCAAACATTGAAAACTGAATTACATTTTTGTTCAGTAACTGTTACTGTTTTCTTATTGGTTTTTTGCTTATATCTCGAAAACAGTTACTCCTATCAATTTTTATTTTTTTTTTTTAAATTAAAGCTGATAAAGCTTCCTACAAAATAGTTATTTTCATTTTTCTTGTAGGACCAACCATAAGCGAGTTATAGAGTTGGATATAAATCAATATTTAAAAAAAAAGTGCTTTAACAGAAAATGTCTTGTGATTTAAAATACACTTAATTTATTGAGTCCAATACTTTATTAGAAAAAAAAAGAGGTGACTTAAAAGTCACTGAAGTTTTCAGAGTCGTTTTTTTTTCAAAATTAAAGCTGATAAAATTTCCTACAAAATAGTTATTTGCATTTTTCTTGTAGGACCAACCATAAGCGAGTTATAGAGTTGGATATAAATAATATTTAACAAAAATTTGCTTTAAAATAAAATGTTTGAAAAACTGAAATTAAACTAATTTAATTGTGTCTAACACATTAGTTGAGGAAAAAGAAGAAGACATAAAAGTCACTAAAGGTTTCAAAGTTGTCTTTAATCGTCATATTAATAACAATAACATTAATAATAATAATACTAATAGTACTAAATTTGCTTATATGCAAACGCTTAATTAAGGTAACAGTGTTTTGGTTTCTGGCTTATATCTCGAAAACAGTTACTCCTATCAATTTTTAACTTTTTACTAAAATTCAAGCTGATAAAATTTTCTACAAAATAGTTAGTTGCATTTTTTATGTAGGACTAACCATAAGCGAGATATAAGATTGAAAATAATTAATATTTAAAAAAAAAAGTGCTTTAACAGAAAATGTCTTGTGATTTAAAATACACTTAATTTTTTAGGTCCAATACTTTATTAGAAAAAAAAGGGGGTGACATATAAGTCACTGAAGTCTTCAGAGTCGATTTTAAATGCTGCATTTTCGTCTTCGTCTCAAACATTGAAAACTGAATTACATTTTTGTTCTGAAACGGTAACAGTTTTTACTTTGGTTTTTTGCTTATATCTCGAAAACAGTTACTGCTATAAATTTTTATCTTTTCTTCAAAATTAAAGCTGATAAAATTTCCTACAAAATAGTTTTTAACATTTTTTTTGTAGGACCAACCATAAGCGAGTTATAGAGTTGGATATAAATAATCTTTAAGAAAAATTTGCTTTAAAATAAAATGTTTGAAAAACCGAAATTAAACTAAATTAATTGGGTCCAATACTTTATTAGAAGAAAAAGGAGGTGACATAAAAGTCACTGAAGTCTTCAGAGTCGATTTTAAATGCCGCATTTTCGTCTTCGTCTCAAACATTGAAAACTAAATTACATTTTTGTTCAGTAACAGTTACAGTTTTCTTACTGGTTTTTTGCTTATATCTCGAAAACTGTTACTCCTATCAATTTTTATCTTTTTTTCAAAATTAAAGCTGATAAAATTTTCTACAAAATAGTTATTCACATTTTTTTTGTAAGACCAACCATAAGCGAGTTATAGAGTTGGATATAAATAATCTTTAACAAAAATTTGCTTTAAAATAAAATGTTTGAAAAACCGAAATTAAACTAAATTAATTGTGTCTAACACTTTAGTAGAAGAAAAAGGAGAAGACATAAAAGTTACCAAAGTCTTCAGAGTTGTTTTTAGTACTAAATTTGCTTATATGCAAGCCCTTAATTAAAGTAACAGTTTTTTGGTTTCTTGCTTATACCTCGAAAACAGTTACTCCTATCAATTTATATCTTTTTACTAAAATTAAAGCTGATAAAATTTCCAACAAAATAGTTATTTGCATTTTTCATGTAGGACTAACCATAAGCGAGATGTAAGTTTGAAAATAATCAATATTTAAAAAAAAAGTGCTTTAACAGAAAATGTCTTGTGATTTAAAATACACTTAATTTATTGAGTCCAATACTTTATTAGAAAAAAAAGGAGGTGACTTAAAAGTCACTGAAATTTTCAGAGTCGTTTTTAAATGCTGCATTTTCGTCTTCGTCTCAAACATTGAAAACTGAATTACATTTTTGTTCAGTAACGGTTACAATTTTCACTTTGGTTTTTTGCTTATATCTCGAAAACAGTTACTTCTATAAATTTTTATTTTTTCTTCAAAATTAAAGCTGATAAAATTTCCTACAAAATAGTTTTTAACATTTTTTTTGTAGGACCAACCATAAGCGAGTTATAGAGTTGGATATAAATAATCTTTAAGAAAAATTTGCTTTAAAATAAAATGTTTGAAAAACTGAAATTAAACTAATTTAATTGTGTCTAACACATTAGTAGAGGAAAAAGAAGAAGACATAAAAGTCACTAAAGGTTTCAAAGTTGTCTTTAATCGTCATATTAATAACAATAACATTAATAATAATAATACTAATAGTACTAAATTTGCTTATATGCAAGCGCTTTATTAAGGTAACAGTTTTTTGGTTTCTTGCTTATATCTCGAAAACAGTTACTCCTATCAATTTTTATCTTTTTGCTAAAATTAAAGCTGATAAAATTTCCTACAAAATAGTTATTTGCATTTTTCATGTAGGACTAACCATTAGCGAGATATATGATTGAAAATAATTAATATTTAAAAAAAAGTGCTTTAACAGAAAATGTCTTGTGATTTAAAATACACTTAATTTATTAGGTTCAATACTTTATTAAAAAAAAAAGGGGGTGACATATAAGTCACTGAAGTCTTCAGAGTCGATTTTAAATGCTGCATTTTCGTCTTCGTCTCAAACATTGAAAACTGAATTACATTTTTGTTCTGAAACGGTAACAGTTTTTACTTTGGTTTTTTGCTTATATCTCGAAAACAGTTACTCCTATCAATTTTTATCTTTTTTTCAAAATTAAAGCTGATAACATTTCCTACAAAATAGTTATTTGCATTTTTCTTGTAGGACCAACCATAAGCGAGTTATAAAGTTGGATATAAATAATATTTAACAAAAACTTGCTTAAAAATAAAATGTTTGAAATACTGAAATTAAACTAAATTAATTGTGTCTAACACTTTAGTAGAGAAAAAAGAAAAAGACATAAAAGTCACCAAAGTCTTCAGAATCGTTTTTAGTCGTCATATTAATAACAATAACATTAATAATAATAATACTAATAGTACTAAATCTGCTTATATGCAAGCGCTTTATTAAGGTTACAGTTTTTTGGTTTCTTGCTTATATCTCGAAAACAGTTACTCCTATGAATTTTTGTCTTTTTTTCAAAATTAAAGCCGATAAAATTTCCTACAAAATAGTTATTTGCATTTTTCTTGTAGGACCAACCATAAGCGAGTTATAGAGTTGGATATAAATACTTTTTAACAAAAATTTGCTTTAAAATAAAATGTTTGAAAAACTGAAATTAAACTAATTTAATTGTGTCTAACACTTTAGTAGAGGAAAAGGAAAAGACATAAAAGTCACTAAAGGTTTCAGAGTTGTCTATAGTTGTCATATTAATAACAATAACATTAATAATAATAATACTAATAGTACTAAATTTGCTTATATGCAAACGCTTAATTAAGGTAACAGTGTTTTGGTTTCTTGCTTATATCTCGAAAACAGTTACTCCTATCAATTTTTATTTTTTTACTAAAATTTAAGCTGATAAAATTTCCTATAAAATAGTTATTTGCATTTTTCATGTAGGACTAACCATAAGCGAGATATATGATTGAAAATAATTAATATTTAAAAAAAAAGTGCTTTAACAGAAAATGTCTTGTGATTTAAAATACACTTAATTTATTGGGTCCAATACTTTATTAGAAGAAAAAGGAAGTGACATAAAAGTCACTGAAGTCTTCAGAGTCGTTTTTAAATGCTGCAGTTTCGTCTTCGTCTCAAACATTGAAAACTGAATTACATTTTTGTTCAGTAACAGTCACAGTTTTCTTATTGGTTTTTTGCTTATATCTCGAAAACAGTTACTCCTATTAATTTTTATCTTTCTGTCAAAATTAAAGCTGATAAAATTTCCTACAAAATAGTTATTTGCATTTTTCTTGTAGGACCAACCATAAGCGAGTTATAGAGTTGGATATAAATAATATTTAACAAAAATTTGCTTTAAAATAAAATGTTTGAAAAACTGAAATTAAACTAATTTAATTGTGTCTAACACTTTAGTAGAGGAAAAAGAAGAAGACATAAAAGTCACTAAAGGTTTCAAAGTTGTCTTTAATCGTCATATTAATAACAATAACATTAATAATAATAATACTAATAGTACTAAATTTGCTTATATGCAAACGCTTAATTAAGGTAACAGTGTTTTGGTTTCTTGCTCATATCTCGAAAACAGTTACTCCTATCAACTTTTATCTTTTTACTAAAATTCAAGCTGATAAAATTTCCTACAAAATAATTATTTGCATTTTTTATGTAGGACTAACCATAAGCGAGATATAAGATTGAAAATAATTAATATTTAAAAAAGAAGTGCTTTAACAGAAAATGTCTTGTGATTTAAAATACACTTAATTTATTAGGTCCAATACTTTATTAGAACAAAAGGGGGTGACATATAAGTCACTGAAGTCTTCAGAGTCCATTTTAAATGCTGCATTTTCGTCTTCGTCTCAAACATTGAAAACTGAATTACATTTTTGTTCTGAAACGGTAACAGTTTTTACATTGGTTTTTTGCTTATATCTCGAAAACAGTTACTCCTATCAATTTTTATCTTTTTTTCAAAATTAAAGCTGATAACATTTCCTACAAAATAGCTATTTGCATTTTTCTTGTAGGACCAACCATAAGCGAGTTATAAAGTTGGATATAAATAATATTTAACAAAAACTTGCTTAAAAATAAAATGTTTGAAATACTGAAATTAAACTAAATTAATTGTGTCTAACACTTTAGTAGAGAAAAAAGAAAAAGACATAAAAGTCACCAAAGTCTTCAGAATCGTTTTTAGTCGTCATATTAATAACAATAACATTAATAATAATAATACTAATAGTACTAAATCTGCTTATATGCAAGCGCTTTATTAAGGTAACAGTTTTTTGGTTTCTTGCTTATATCTCGAAAACAGTTACTCCTATGAATTTTTGTCTTTTTTTCAAAATTAAAGCTGATAAAATTTCCTACAAAATAGATATTTGCATTTTTCTTGTAGGATCAACCATAAGCGAGTTATAAAGTTGGATATAAATAATATTTAACAAAAATTTGCTTTAAAATAAAATGTTTGAAAAACTGAAATTAAACTAATTTAATTGTGTCTAACACTTTAGTAGAGGAAAAAGAAGAAGACATAAAAGTCACTAAAGGTTTCAAAGTTGTCTTTAATCGTCATATTAATAACAATAACATTAATAATAATAATACTAATAGTACTAAATTTGCTTATATGCAAACGCTTAATTAAGGTAACAGTGTTTTGGTTTCTTGCTCATATCTCGAAAACAGTTACTCCTATCAATTTTTATCTTTCTTTCACAATTAAAGCTGATAACATTTCCTACAAAATAGTTATTTGCATTTTTCTTGTGGGACCAACCATAAGCGAGTTATAAAGTTGGATATAAATAATATTTAACAAAAACTTGCTTAAAAATAAAATGTTTGAAATACTGAAATTAAACTAAATTAATTGTGTCTAACACTTTAGTAGAGAAAAAAGAAAAAGACATAAAAGTCACCAAAGTCTTCAGAATCGTTTTTAGTCGTCATATTAATAACAATAACATTAATAATAATAATACTAATAGTACTAAATCTGCTTATATGCAAGCGCTTTATTAAGGTAACAGTTTTTTGGTTTCTTGCTTATATCTCGAAAACAGTTACTCCTATGAATTTTTGTCTTTTTTTCAAAATTAAAGCTGATAAAATTTCCTACAAAATAGATATTTGCATTTTTCTTGTAGGATCAACCATAAGCGAGTTATAAAGTTGGATATAAATAATATTTAACAAAAATTTGCTTTAAAATAAAATGTTTGAAAAACTGAAATTAAACTAATTTAATTGTGTCTAACACTTTAGTAGAGGAAAAAGGAAAAGACATAAAAGTCACTAAAAGTTTCAGAGTTGTCTTTAGTTGTCATATTAATAACAATAACATTAATAATAATAATACTAATAGTACTAAATTTGCTTATATGCAAACGCTTAATTAAGGTAACAGTGTTTTGGTTTCTTGCTTATATCTCGAAAACAGTTACTCCTATCAATTTTTATCTTTTTACTAAAATTCAAGCTGATAAAATTTCCTATAAAATAGTTATTTGCATTTTTCATGTAGGACTAACCATAAGCGAGATATATGATTGAAAATAATTAATATTTAAAAAAAAAGTGCTTTAACAGAAAATGTCTTGTGATTTAAAATACACTTAATTTATTGGGTCCAATACTTTATTAGAAGAAAAAGGAAGTGACATAAAAGTCACTGAAGTCTTCAGAGTCGTTTTTAAATGCTGCAGTTTCGTCTTCGTCTCAAACATTGAAAACTGAATTACATTTTTGTTCAGTAACAGTCACAGTTTTCTTATTGGTTTTTTGCTTATATCTCGAAAACAGTTACTCCGATCAATTTTTATCTTTCTTTCAAAATTAAAGCTGATAAAATTTCCTACAAAATAGTTATTTGCATTTTTCTTGTAGGACCAACCATAAGCGAGTTATAAAGTTGGATATAAATAATATTTAACAAAAACTTGCTTAAAAATAAAATGTTTGAAATACTGAAATTAAACTAAATTAATTGTGTCTAACACTTTAGTAGAGAAAAAAGAAAAAGACATAAAAGTCACCAAAGTCTTCAGAATCGTTTTTAGTCGTCATATTAATAACAATAACATTAATAATAATAATACTAATAGTACTAAATCTGCTTATATGCAAGCGCTTTATTAAGGTAACAGTTTTTTGGTTTCTTGCTTATATCTCGAAAACAGTTACTCCTATGAATTTTTGTCTTTCTTTCAAAATTAAAGCTGATAAAATATTCTACAAAATAGTTATTTGCATTTTTCTTGTAGGACCAACCATAAGCGAGTTATAGAGTTGGATATAAATAACATTTAACAAAAATTTGCTTTAAAATAAAATGTTTGAAAAACTGAAATTAAACTAATTTAACTGTGTCTAACACTTTAGTAGAGAAAAAAGGAAAAGACATAAAAGTCACTAAAGGTTTCAGAGTTGTCTTTAGTTGTCATATTAATAACAATAACATTAATAATAATAATACTAATAGTACTAAATTTGCTTATATGCAAACGCTTAATTAAGGTAACAGTGTTTTGGTTTCTTGCTTATATCTCGAAAACAGTTACTCCTATCAATTTTTATCTTTTTACTAAAATTCAAGCTGATAAAATTTCCTACAAAATAGTTATTTGCATTTTTTATGTAGGACTAACCATAAGCGAGATATAAGATTGAAAATAATTAATATTTAAAAAAGAAGTGCTTTAACAGAAAATGTCTTGTGATTTAAAATACACTTAATTTATTAGGTCCAATACTTTATTAGAAAAAAAAGGGGGTGACATATAAGTCACTGAAGTTTTCAGAGTCGATTTTAAATGCTGCATTTTCGTCTTCGTCTCAAACATTAAAAACTAAATTACATTTTTGTTCTGAAACGGTAACAGTTTTTACTTTGGTTTTTTGCTTATATCTCGAAAACAGTTACTCCTATCAATTTTTATCTTTCTTTCAAAATTAAAGCTGATAACATTTCCTACAAAATAGTTATTTGCATTTTCCTTGTAGGACCAATCATAAGCGAGTTATAAAGTTGGATATAAATAATATTTAACAAAAACTTGCTTAAAAATAAAATGTTTGAAATACTGAAATTAAACTAAATTAATTGTGTCTAACACTTTAGTAGAGAAAAAAGAAAAAGACATAAAAGTCACCAAAGTCTTCAGAATCGTTTTTAGTCGTCATATTAATAACAATAACATTAATAATAATAATACTAACAGTACTAAATCTGCTTATATGCAAGCGCTTTATTAAGGTAACAGTTTTTTGGTTTCTTGCTTATATCTCGAAAACAGTTACTCCTATAAATTTTTGTCTTTCTTTCAAAATTAAAGCTGATAAAATATTCTACAAAATAGTTATTTGCATTTTTCTTGTAGGACCAACAATAAGCGAGTTATAGAGTTGGATATAAATAATATATAACAAAAATTTGCTTTAAAATAAAATGTTTGAAAAACTGAAATTAAACTAATTTAATTGTGTCTAACACTTTAGTAGAGGAAAAAGAAGACGACATAAAAATCACTAAAGGTTTCAAAGTTGTCTTTAATCGTCATATTAATAACAATAGCATTAATAATAATAATACTAATAGAACTAAATTTGCTTATATGCAAACGCTTAATTAAGGTAACAGTGTTTTGGTTTCTTGCTCATATCTCGAAAACAGTTACTCTTATCAATTTTTATCTTTTTACTAAAATTCAAGCTGATAACATTTCCTACAAAATAGATATTTGCATTTTTTATGTAGGATTAACCATAAGCGAGATATAAGATTGAAAATAATTAATATTTAAAAAAGAAGTGCTTTAACAGAAAATGTCTTGTGATTTAAAATACACTTAATTTATTAGGTCCAATACTTTATTAGAAAAAAAAGGGGGTGACATATAAGTCACTGAAGTTTTCAGAGTCGATTTTAATTGCTGCATTTTCGTCTTCGTCTCAAACATTGAAAACTAAATTACATTTTTGTTCTGAAACGGTAACAGTTTTTACTTTGGTTTTTTGCTTATATCTCGAAAACAGTTACTCCTATCAATTTTTATCTTTCTTTCAAAATTGAAGCTGATAACATTTCCTACAAAATAGTTATTTGCATTTTCCTTGTAGGACCAACCATAAGCGAGTTATAAAGTTGGATATAAATAATATTTAACAAAAACTTGCTTAAAAATAAAATGTTTGAAATACTGAAATTAAACTAAATTAATTGTGTCTAACACTTTAGTAGAGAAAAAAGAAAATGACATAAAAGTCACCAAAGTCTTCAGAATCGTTTTTAGTCGTCATATTAATAACAATAACATTAATAATAATAATACTAACAGTACTAAATCTGCTTATATGCAAGCGCTTTATTAAGGTAACAGTTTTTTGGTTTCTTGCTTATATCTCGAAAACAGTTACTCCTATGAATTTTTGTCTTTCTTTCAAAATTAAAGCTGATAAAATATTCTACAAAATAGTTATTTGCATTTTTCTTGTAGGACCAACAATAAGCGAGTTATAGAGTTGGATATAAATAATATATAACAAAAATTTGCTTTAAAATAAAATGTTTGAAAAACTGAAATTAAACTAATTTAACTGTGTCTAACACTTTAGTAGAGGAAAAAGGAAAAGACATAAAAGTCACTAAAGGTTTCAGAGTTGTTTTTAGTTGTCATATTAATAACAATAACATTAATAATAATAATACTAACAGTACTAAATCTGCTTATATGCAAGCGCTTTATTAAGGTAACAGTTTTTTGGTTTCTTGCTTATATCTCGAAAACAGTTACTCCTATAAATTTTTGTCTTTCTTTCAAAATTAAAGCTGATAAAATATTCTACAAAATAGTTATTTGCATTTTTCTTGTAGGACCAACAATAAGCGAGTTATAGAGTTGGATATAAATAATATATAACAAAAATTTGCTTTAAAATAAAATGTTTGAAAAACTGAAATTAAACTAATTTAATTGTGTCTAACACTTTAGTAGAGGAAAAAGAAGACGACATAAAAATCACTAAAGGTTTCAAAGTTGTCTTTAATCGTCATATTAATAACAATAACATTAATAATAATAATACTAATAGAACTAAATTTGCTTATATGCAAACGCTTAATTAAGGTAACAGTGTTTTGGTTTCTTGCTCATATCTCGAAAACAGTTACTCCTATCAATTTTTATCTTTTTACTAAAATTCAAGCTGATAAAATTTCCTACAAAATAGTTATTTGCATTTTTCATGTAGGACTAACCATAAGCGAGATATAAGTTTGAAAATAATTAATATTTAAAAAAAAAGTGCTTTAACAGAAAATGTCTTGTGATTTAAAATACACTTAATTTATTAGGTCCAATACTTTATTAGAAGAAAAAGAGGGTGACATATAAGTCACTGAAGTCTTCAGAGTCGATTGTAAATGCTGCATTTTCGTCTTCGTCTCAAACATTGAAAACTGAATTACATTTTTGTTCGGAAACGGTAACAGTTTTCACTTTGGTTTTTTGCCTATATCTCGAAAACAATTACTCCTATCAGTTTTTATCTTTTTTTCAAAATAAAGCTAATAAAATTTCCTACAAAATAGTTATTTGCATTTTTCTTGTAGGACCAACCATCAGCGAGTTATAAAGTTGGATATAAATAATATTTAACAAAAACTTGCTTAAAAATTAAATGTTTGAAATACTGAAATTAAACTAAATTAATTGTGTCTAACACTTTAGTAGAGAAAAAAGAAAAAGACATAAAAGTTACCAAAGTCTTCAGAATCGTTTTTAGTCGTCATATTAATAACAATAACATTAATAATAATAATACTAACAGTACTAAATCTGCTTATATGCAAGCGCTTTATTAAGGTAACAGTTTTTTGGTTTCTTGCTTATATCTCGAAAACAGTTACTCCTATAAATTTTTGTCTTTCTTTCAAAATTAAAGCTGATAAAATATTCTACAAAATAGTTATTTGCATTTTTCTTGTAGGACCAACAATAAGCGAGTTATAGAGTTGGATATAAATAATATATAACAAAAATTTGCTTTAAAATAAAATGTTTGAAAAACTGAAATTAAACTAATTTAATTGTGTCTAACACTTTAGTAGAGGAAAAAGAAGACGACATAAAAATCACTAAAGGTTTCAAAGTTGTCTTTAATCGTCATATTAATAACAATAACATTAATAATAATAATACTAATAGAACTAAATTTGCTTATATGCAAACGCTTAATTAAGGTAACAGTGTTTTGGTTTCTTGCTCATATCTCGAAAACAGTTACTCCTATCAATTTTTATCTTTTTACTAAAATTCAAGCTGATAACATTTCCTACAAAATAGATATTTGCATTTTTTATGTAGGATTAACCATAAGCGAGATATAAGATTGAAAATAATTAATATTTAAAAAAGAAGTGCTTTAACAGAAAATGTCTTGTGATTTAAAATACACTTAATTTATTAGGTCCAATACTTTATTAGAAAAAAAAGGGGGTGACATATAAGTCACTGAAGTTTTCAGAGTCGATTTTAAATGCTGCATTTTTGTCTTCGTCTCAAACATTGAAAACTAAATTACATTTTTGTTCTGAAACGGTAACAGTTTTTACTTTGGTTTTTTGCTTATATCTCG
This sequence comes from Tribolium castaneum, assembly GCF_031307605.1. Lineage (NCBI taxonomy): Eukaryota > Metazoa > Arthropoda > Insecta > Coleoptera > Tenebrionidae > Tribolium > Tribolium castaneum. The sequence continues at coordinate 1,917,751 of NC_087396.1, read as the reverse complement.
AAAACAGTTACTCCTATCAATTTTTATCTTTCTTTCAAAATTGAAGCTGATAACATTTCCTACAAAATAGTTATTTGCATTTTCCTTGTAGGACCAACCATAAGCGAGTTATAAAGTTGGATATAAATAATATTTAACAAAAACTTGCTTAAAAATAAAATGTTTGAAATACTGAAATTAAACTAAATTAATTGTGTCTAACACTTTAGTAGAGAAAAAAGAAAAAGACATAAAAGTCACCAAAGTCTTCAGAATCGTTTTTAGTCGTCATATTAATAACAATAACATTAATAATAATAATACTAACAGTACTAAATCTGCTTATATGCAAGCGCTTTATTAAGGTAACAGTTTTTTGGTTTCTTGCTTATATCTCGAAAACAGTTACTCCTATGAATTTTTGTCTTTCTTTCAAAATTAAAGCTGATAAAATATTCTACAAAATAGTTATTTGCATTTTTCTTGTAGGACCAACAATAAGCGAGTTATAGAGTTGGATATAAATAATATATAACAAAAATTTGCTTTAAAATAAAATGTTTGAAAAACTGAAATTAAACTAATTTAACTGTGTCTAACACTTTAGTAGAGGAAAAAGGAAAAGACATAAAAGTCACTAAAGGTTTCAGAGTTGTTTTTAGTTGTCATATTAATAACAATAACATTAATAATAATAATACTAACAGTACTAAATCTGCTTATATGCAAGCGCTTTATTAAGGTAACAGTTTTTTGGTTTCTTGCTTATATCTCGAAAACAGTTACTCCTATAAATTTTTGTCTTTCTTTCAAAATTAAAGCTGATAAAATATTCTACAAAATAGTTATTTGCATTTTTCTTGTAGGACCAACAATAAGCGAGTTATAGAGTTGGATATAAATAATATATAACAAAAATTTGCTTTAAAATAAAATGTTTGAAAAACTAAAATTAAACTAATTTAATTGTGTCTAACACTTTAGTAGAGGAAAAAGAAGACGACATAAAAATCACTAAAGGTTTCAAAGTTGTCTTTAATCGTCATATTAATAACAATAACATTAATAATAATAATACTAATAGAACTAAATTTGCTTATATGCAAACGCTTAATTAAGGTAACAGTGTTTTGGTTTCTTGCTCATATCTCGAAAACAGTTACTCCTATCAATTTTTATCTTTTTACTAAAATTCAAGCTGATAAAATTTCCTACAAAATAGTTATTTGCATTTTTCATGTAGGACTAACCATAAGCGAGATATAAGTTTGAAAATAATTAATATTTAAAAAAAAAGTGCTTTAACAGAAAATGTCTTGTGATTTAAAATACACTTAATTTATTAGGTCCAATACTTTATTAGAAGAAAAAGAGGGTGACATATAAGTCACTGAAGTCTTCAGAGTCGATTGTAAATGCTGCATTTTCGTCTTCGTCTCAAACATTGAAAACTGAATTACATTTTTGTTCGGAAACGGTAACAGTTTTCACTTTGGTTTTTTGCCTATATCTCGAAAACAATTACTCCTATCAGTTTTTATCTTTTTTTCAAAATAAAGCTAATAAAATTTCCTACAAAATAGTTATTTGCATTTTTCTTGTAGGACCAACCATCAGCGAGTTATAAAGTTGGATATAAATAATATTTAACAAAAACTTGCTTAAAAATTAAATGTTTGAAATACTGAAATTAAACTAAATTAATTGTGTCTAACACTTTAGTAGAGAAAAAAGAAAAAGACATAAAAGTTACCAAAGTCTTCAGAATCGTTTTTAGTCGTCATATTAATAACAATAACATTAATAATAATAATACTAATAGTATTATTTAATTTTTAAGCAAGTTTTTGTTAAATATTATTTATATCCAACTTTATAACTCGCTTATGGTTGGTCCTACAAGAAAAATGCAAATAACTATTTTGTAGAATATTTTATCAGCTTTAATTTTGAAAGAAAAACAAAAATTCATAGGAGTAACTGTTTTCGAGATATAAGCAAGAAACCAAAAAACTGTTACCTTAATAAAGCGCTTGCATATAAGCAGATTTAGTACTGTTAGTATTATTATTATTAATGTTATTGTTATTAATATGACGACTAAAAACGATTCTGAAGACTTTGGTGACTTTTATGTCTTTTTCTTTTTTCTCTACTAAAGTGTTAGACACAATTAATTTAGTTTAATTTCAGTATTTCAAACATTTTATTTTTAAGCAAGTTTTTGTTAAATATTATTTATATCCAACTTTATAACTCGCTTATGGTTGGTCCTACAAGAAAAATGCAAATAACTATTTTGTAGGAAATGTTATCAGCTTTAATTTTGAAAGAAAGATAAAAATTGATAGGAGTAACTGTTTTCGAGATATAAGCAAAAAACCAAAGTAAAAACTGTTACCGTTTCAGAACAAAAATGTAATTCAGTTTTCAATGTTTGAGACGAAGACGAAAATGCAGCATTTAAAATCGACTCTGAAGACTTCAGTGACTTATATGTCACCCCCTTTTTTTTCTAATAAAGTATTGCACCTAATAAATTAAGTGTATTTTAAATCACAAGACATTTTCTGTTAAAGCACTTCTTTTTTAAATATTAATTATTTTCAATCTTATATCTCGCTTATGGTTTGTCCTACATAAAAAATGCAAATAACTATTTTGTAGGAAATTTTATCAGCTTGAATTTTAGTAAAAAGATAAAAATTGATAGGAGTAACTGTTTTCGAGATATGAGCAAGAAACCAAAACACTGTTACCTTAATTAAGCGTTTGCATATAAGCAAATTTAGTACTATTAGTATTATTATTATTAATGTTATTGTTATTAATATGACGATTAAAGACAACTTTGAAACCTTTAGTGACTTTTATGTCTTTTTCTTTTTCCTCTACTAAAGTGTTAGACACAATTAAATTAGTTTAATTTCAGTTTTTCAAACATTTTATTTTAAAGCAAATTTTTGTTAAATATTATTTATATCCAACTCTATAACTCGCTTATGGTTGGTCCTACAAGAAAAATGCAAATAACTATTTTGTAGGAAATTTTATCAGCTTTAATTTTGAAAGAAAGATAAAAATTGATAGGAGTAACTGTTTTCGAGATATAAGCAAGAAACCAAAAATCTGTTACCTTAATAAAGCGCTTGCATATAAGCAGATTTAGTACTATTAGTATTATTATTATTAATGTTATTGTTATTAATATGACGACTAAAAACGATTCTGAAGACTTTGGTGACTTTTATGTCTTTTTCTTTTTTCTCTACTAAAGTGTTAGACACAATTAATTTAGTTTAATTTCAGTATTTCAAACATTTTATTTTTAAGCAAGTTTTTGTTAAATATTATTTATATCCAACTTTATAACTCGCTTATGGTTGGTCCTACAAGAAAAATGCAAATAACTATTTTGTAGGAAATGTTATCAGCTTTAATTTTGAAAGAAAGTTAAAAATTGATAGGAGTAACTGTTTTCGAGATATAAGCAAAAAACCAAAGTAAAAACTGTTACCGTTTCAGAACAAAAATGTAATTCAGTTTTCAATGTTTGAGACGAAGACGAAAATGCATCGCTTATGGTTGGTCCTACAAGAAAAATGCAAATAACTATTTTGTAGGAAATTTTATCAGCTTTAATTTTGATAGAAAGATAAAAATTGATAGGAGTAACTGTTTTCGAGATATAAGCAAAAAACCAATAAGAAAACTGTGACTGTTACTGAACAAAAATGTAATTCAGTTTTCAATGTTTGAGACGAAGACGAAACTGCAACATTTAAAAACGACTCTGAAGACTTCAGTGACTTTTATGTCACTTCCTTTTTCTTCTAATAAAGTATTGGACCCAATAAATTAAGTGTATTTTAAATCACAAGACATTTTCTGTTAAAGCACTTTTTTTTTAAATATTAATTATTTTCAATCATATATCTCGCTTATGGTTAGTCCTACATGAAAAATGCAAATAACTATTTTGTAGGAAATTTTATCAGCTTGAATTTTAGTAAAAAGATAAAAATTGATAGGAGTAACTGTTTTCGAGATATAAGCAAGAAACCAAAACACTGTTACCTTAATTAAGCGTTTGCATATAAGCAAATTTAGTACTATTAGTTTTATTATTATTAATGTTATTGTTATTAATATGACAACTAAAGACAACTCTGAAACCTTTAGTGACTTTTATGTCTTTTTCTTTTTCCTCTACTAAAGTGTTAGACTCAATTAATTTAGTTTAATTTCGGTTTTTCAAACATTTTATTTTAAAGCAAATTTTTGTTAAATATTATTTATATCCAACTCTATAACTCGCTTATGGTTGGTCCTACAAAAAAATGCAAATAACTATTTTGTAGGAAATTTTATCAGCTTTAATTTTGAAAAAAAGGTAAAAATTGATAGGAGTAACTGTTTTCGAGATATAAGCAAGAAACCAAAAAAATGTTACGTTAATTAAGCGTTTGCATATAAGCAAATTTAGTACTATTAGTATTATTATTATTAATGTTATTGTTATTAATATGACGACTAAAGACGACTCTGAAACATTTAGTGACTTTTATGTCTTCTCCTTTTTCCTCTACTAAAGTGTTAGACACAATTAATTTAGTTTAATTCCGGTTTTTCAAGCATTTTATTTTAAAGCAAATTTTTGTTAAATATTATTTATATCCAACTCTATAACTCGTTTATGCTTGGTCCTACAAGAAAAATGTAAATAACTATTTTGTTGGAAATTTTATCAGCTTTAATTTTGAAAGAAAGATAAAATTTGATAGGAGTAACTGTTTTCGAGATATAAGCAAAAAACCAATAAGAAAACTGAAACTGTTACTGAACAAAAATGTAATTCAGTTTTCAATGTTTGAGACGAAGTCAAAAATGCAGCATTTAAAAACGACTCTGAAGACTTCAGTGACTTTTATGTCACCTCCTTTTTCTTCTAATAAAGTATTGGACCCAACAAATTAAGTGTATTTTAAATCACAAAACATTTTCTGTTAAAACACTTTTTTTTAATTAATAATTATTTTCAAACTTATATCTCGCTTATGGTTAGTTCTACATGAAAAGTGCAAATAACTATTTTGTAGGAAATTTTATCACCTTTAATTTTGGTGAAAAAGTAAAAATTGATAGGAGTAACTGTTTTCGAGATATAGGCAAAAAACAAAAAAACTGTTACCTTAATTAAGCGCTTGCATATAAGCAAATTTAGTACTACTAGTATTGTTATTATAAATGCTATTGTTATTAATATGACGACTATAGACAACTTTAAGACTTTAGTGACTTTTATGTCTCTCCTTATCCCTCTACTAAAGTGTTAGACACAATTAATTTAGTTTAATTTCGGTTTTTCAAACATTTTATTTTAAAGCAAATTTTTGTTGAAGATTATTTATATCCAACTCTATAACTCGCTTATGGTTGGTCTTACAAAAGAAATGCAAACAACTATTTAAAACAAATTTTTGTTAAATATTAAAAACTATAAAATGGCTTAGATTGCCTAAAAACACAGATCACACATGATCTTTTGCATAAAAATGAGAAAACGCTCATGTAACACACAAAATAAGCTCCATTTTTCCTTTTTAAAAGTATTATTATTATTATTATTATTATTATTATTGTTATTATTATTATTATTATTATTATTATTATTATTATTATTATTATTATTATTATTATTATTATTATTATTATTATTATTATTATTATTATTAAAAACTTATATTAAACAGACAGAAAACGTCTTATTCTGACACAACTTAAAACACAGATCACACATGATCTTTTGCATAGAAATGAGAAAACGCTCATATAACACAAAATAAGCTTCATTTTGGCTTAGAAAACTAAGCTTACTTTTACTACTACTATTATTTTTATTTTTATTATTATTATTATTATTACTATTATTTTTATTATTATTATTACTATTATTATTATTATTATTATTATTATTATTATTATTATTATTATTATTAATATTATTATTATTGAAGACCGATTATAACTTTTGTATAGTAAATGTTTTTATACCAGTTTTAAAATGAGTTATTAATTTTAGACAATTTCTTGCCTAAAAACACAGATCACAGATGATCTCTTGCATAGAAATGATAAAACGCTCAGATAACACAAAATAAGCATCATTTTTGCTTAGAAAAACTAAGCTTTAATTTAGAAAGAAATTTATTATTATAAGTATTATTATCATTATTATTATTATTATTATTATTATTATTATTATTATTGTTTCTTTTATTACTATTATTATTATTATTATTATTATTATTATTATTATTATTTCTTTTATTACTATTATTATTATTATTATTATTACTATTATTATTATTATTATTATTACTATTATTATTATTATTATTATTATTATTATTATTATTATTATTATTAACTTTTGTATAGTAAATGTTTTTATACCAGTTTTAAAATGAGTTATTAATTTTAGACAATTTCTTGCCTAAAAATACAGATCACAGATGATTTCTTGCATAGAAATGAGAAAGCGCTCATATAACACACAAAATAAGCTTCATTTTTCCAAGCAAAAATGAAGCTTATTTTGTGTGTTATATGAGCGCTTTCTCATTTCTATGCAAGAAATCATCTGTGATTAAAGCACTTTCTTTTTAAATATTAATTATTATCAAACTTATATCTCGCTTATGGTTAGTCCTACATGAGAAATGCAAATAACTATTTTGTAGGAAATTTTATCAGCTTTAATTTTAGTAAAAAGATAAAAATTGATAGGAGTAACTGTTTTCGAGATATAAGCAAGAAACCAGAAAACTGTTACCTCAATTAAGGCCTTGCATATAAGCAAATTTAGTACTAAAAACAACTCTGAAGACTTTGGTGACTTTTATGTCTTCTTCTTTTTCCTCTACTAAAGTGTTAGACACAATTAATTTAGTTTAATTTCGGTTTTTCAAACATTTTATTTTAAAGCAAATTTTTGTTAAAGATTATTTATATCCAACTCTATAACTCGCTTATGGTTGGTTCTACAAAAAAAATGCGAATAACTATTTTGTAGAAAATTTTATCAGCTTTAATTTTGAAAAAAAGATAAAAATTGATAGGAGTAACTGTTCTCGAGATATAAGCAAAAAACCGATAAGAAAACTGTAACTGTTACTGAACAAAAATGTAATTCAGTTTTCAATGTTTGAGACAAAGACGAAAATGCATCATTTAAAATCGACTCTGAAGCCTTCAGTGACCTTTCTGTCACCTCCTTTTTTTTCTAATAAAGTATTGGACCCAATAAATTAAGTGTATTTTAAATTACAAGACATTTTCTGTTAAAGTTCATTTTTTTTTAAATATTAATTATTTTCAAACTTATATCTCGCTTATGGTTAGTCCTACATGAAAAATGCAAATAACTATTTTGTAGGAAATTTTATCAGCTTTAATTTTAGTGAAAAGATAAAAATTGATAGGAGTAACTGTTTTCGAGATATAAGCAAGAAACCAAAAAACTGTTACCTTAATTAAGGGCTTGCATATTATATCTCGAAAACAGTTACTCCAATCAATTTTTATCTTTTTTTCAAAATTAAAGCTGATAAAATTTCCTACAAAATAGTTATTTGCATTTTTTTGTAGGACCAACCATAAGCGAGTTATAGAGTTGGATATAAGTAATCTTTAACAAAAATTTGCTTTAAAATATAATGTTTGAAAAACCGAAATTAAACTAAATTAAGACTAACACTTTAGTAAAGGAAAAACGAGAAGACATAAAAGTCACCAAAGTCTTGAGAGTCGTTTTTAGTCGTCATATTAATAACAATAACATTAATATTAATAATACTAAAATTATTAAATTTGCTTATACGCAAGCGCTTAATTAAGGTAACAGTTTTTTGGTTTCTTGCTTATATCTCGAAAACAGTTACTCCTATCAATTTTTATCTTTTTACTAAAATTAAAGCTGATAAAATTTCCTACAAAATACTAATTTGCATTTTTCTTGTAGGACTAACCATAAGCGAGATATAAGTTTGAAAATAATTAATATTTAAAAAGAAGTGCTTTAACAGAAAATGTCTTGTGATTTAAAATACACTTAATTTAATGGGTCCAATACTTTATTAGAAAAAAAAGGAGGAGACATAAAAGTCACTGAAGTCTTCAGAGTCGAACATTGAAAACTGAATTACATTTTTGTTCAGTAACAGTTACAGTTTTCTTATTGGTTTTTTGCTTATATCTCGAAAACAGTTACTCCTATCAATTTTTATCTTTCTTTCAAAATTAAAGCTGATAAAATTTTCTACAAAATAGTTATTCGCATTTTTTTTGTAGGACCAACCGTAAGCGAGTTATAGAGTTGATGCAAATAACCATTTTGTAGGAAATTTTATCAGCTTTAATTTTGACAGAAAGATAAAAATTGATAGGAGTAACTGTTTTCGAGATATAAGCAAAAAACCAATAAGAAAACTGTGACTGTTACTGAACAAAAATGTAATTCAGTTTTCAATGTTTGAGACGAAGACGAAACTGCAGCATTTAAAATCGACTCTGAAGACTTCAGTGACTTATATGTCACCCCCTTTTTTTTAATAAAGTATTGGACCTAATAAATTAAGTGTATTTTAAATCACAAGACATTTTCTGTTAAAGCACTTTTTTTTTAAATATTAATTATTTTCAATCATATATCTCGCTTATGGTTAGTCCTACATGAAAAATGCAAATAACTATTTTGTAGGAAATTTTATCAGCTTGAATTTTAGTAAAAAGATAAAAATTGATAGGAGTAACTGTTTTCGAGATATAAGCAAGAAACCAAAACACTGTTACCTTAATTAAGCGTTTGCATATAAGCAAATTTAGTACTATTAGTATTATTATTATTAATGTTATTGTTATTAATATGACAACTAAAGACAACTCTGAAACCTTTAGTGACTTTTATGTCTTTTCCTTTTTTCTCTACTAAAGTGTTAGACACAGTTAAATTAGTTTAATTTCAGTTTTTCAAACATTTTATTTTAAAGCAAATTTTTGTTAAATATTATTTATATCCAACTCTATAACTCGCTTATGGTTGGTCCTACAAAAAAAATGCAAATAACTATTTTGTAGAATATTTTATCAGCTTTAATTTTGAAAGAAAGACAAAAATTCATAGGAGTAACTGTTTTCGAGATATAAGCAAGAAACCAAAAAACTGTTACCTTAATAAAGCGCTTGCATATAAGCAGATTTAGTACTATTAGTATTATTATTATTAATGTTATTGTTATTAATATGACGACTAAAAACGATTCTGAAGACTTTGGTGACTTTTATGTCTTTTTCTTTTCTCTACTAAAGTGTTAGACACAATTAATTTAGTTTAATTTCAGTATTTCAAACATTTTATTTTTAAGCAAAATTTTTGTTAAATATTATTTATATCCAACTTTATAACTCGCTTATGGTTGGTCCTACAAGAAAAATGCAAATAACTATTTTGTAGGAAATGTTATCAGCTTTAATTCTGAAAGAAAGATAAAAATTGATAGGAGTAACTGTTTTCGAGATATAAGCAAAAAACCAAAGTAAAAACTGTTACCGTTTCAGAACAAAAATGTAATTCAGTTTTCAATGTTTGAGACGAAGACGAAAATGCAGCATTTAAAATCGACTCTGAAGACTTCAGTGACTTATATGTCACCCCCTTTTTTTTTAATAAAGTATTGGACCTAATAAATTAAGTGTATATTAAATCACAAGACATTTTCTGTTAAAGCACTTCTTTTTTAAATATTAATTATTTTCAATCTTATATCTCGCTTATGGTTAGTCCTACATAAAAAATGCAAATAACTATTTTGTAGGAAATTTTATCAGCTTGAATTTTAGTAAAAAGACAAAAATTGATAGGAGTAACTGTTTTCGAGATATGAGCAAGAAACCAAAACACTGTTACCTTAATTAAGCGTTTGCATATAAGCAAATTTAGTACTATTAGTATTATTATTATTAATGTTATTGTTATTAATATGACGATTAAAGACAACTTTGAAACTTTTAGTGACTTTTATGTCTTCTTCTTTTTCCTCTACTAAAGTGTTAGACACAATTAAATTAGTTTAATTTCAGTTTTTCAAACATTTTATTTTAAAGCAAATTTTTGTTAAATATTATTTATATCCAACTCTATAACTCGCTTATGGTTGGTCCTACAAGAAAAATGCAAATAACTATTTTGTAGGAAATTTTATCAGCTTTAATTTTGACAAAAAGATAAAAATTGATAGGAGTAACTGTTTTAGAGATATAAGCAAAAAACCAATAAGAAAACTGTGACTGTTACTGAACAAAAATGTAATTCAGTTTTCAATGTTTGAGACGAAGACGAAACTGCAGCATTTAAAAACGACTCTGAAGACTTCAGTGACTTTTATGTCACTTCCTTTTTCTTTTAATAAAGTATTGGACCCAATAAATTAAGTGTATTTTAAATCACAAGACATTTTCTGTTAAAGCACTTTTTTTTTAAATATTAATTATTTTCAATCATATATCTCGCTTATGGTTAGTCCTACATGAAAAATGCAAATAACTATTTTGTAGGAAATTTTATCAGCTTGAATTTTAGTAAAAAGATAAAAATTGATAGGAGTAACTGTTTTCGAGACATGAGCAAGAAACCAAAACACTGTTACCTTAATTAAGCGTTTGCATATAAGCAAATTTAGTACTATTAGTATTATTATTATTAATGTTATTGTTATTAATATGACAACTAAAGACAACTCTGAAACCTTTAGTGACTTTTATGTCTTTTTCTTTTTCCTCTACTAAAGTGTTAGACTCAATTAATTTAGTTTAATTTCGGTTTTTCAAACATTTTATTTTAAAGCAAATTTTTGTTAAATATTATTTATATCCAACTCTATAACTCGCTTATGGTTGGTCCTACAAAAAAATGCAAATAACTATTTTGTAGGAAATTTTATTAGCTTTAATTTTGAAAAAAAGATAAAAATTGATAGGAGTAACTGTTTTCGAGATATAAGCAAGAAACCAAAAAAATGTTACGTTAATTAAGCGTTTGCATATAAGCAAATTTAGTACTATTAGTATTATTATTATTAATGTTATTGTTATTAATATGACGACTAAAGACGACTCTGAAACATTTAGTGACTTTTATGTCTTCTCCTTTTTCCTCTACTAAAGTGTTAGACACAATTAATTTAGTTTAATTCCGGTTTTTCAAGCATTTTATTTTAAAGCAAATTTTTGTTAAATATTATTTATAACCAACTCTATAACTCGTTTATGCTTGGTCCTACAAGAAAAATGTAAATAACTATTTTGTTGGAAATTTTATCAGCTTTAATTTTGAAAGAAAGATAAAATTTGATAGGAGTAACTGTTTTCGAGATATAAGCAAAAAACCAATAAGAAAACTGTAACTGTTACTGAACAAAAATGTAATTCAGTTTTCAATGTTTGAGACGAAGTCAAAAATGCAGCATTTAAAAACGACTCTGAAGACTTCAGTGACTTTTATGTCACCTCCTTTTTCTTCTAATAAAGTATTGGACCCAACAAATTAAGTGTATTTTAAATCACAAGACATTTTCTGTTAAAACACTTTTTTTTAATTAATAATTATTTTCAAACTTATATCTCGCTTATGGTTAGTTCTACATGAAAAATGCAAATAACTATTTTGTAGGAAATTTTATCACCTTTAATTTTGGTGAAAAAGTAAAAATTGATAGGAGTAACTGTTTTCGAGATATAGGCAAAAAACAAAAAAACTGTTACCTTAATTAAGCGCTTGCATATAAGCAAATTTAGTACTACTAGTATTGTTATTATAAATGTTATTGTTATTAATATGACGACTAAAGACAACTTTAAGACTTTAGTGACTTTTATGTCTCCTCCTTTTTCCTCTACTAAAGTGTTAGACACAATTAATTTAGTTTAATTTCGGTTTTTCAAACATTTTATTTTAAAGCAAATTTTTGTTAAATATTAAAAACTATAAAATGGCTTAGATTGCCTAAAAACACAGATCACACATGATCTTTTGCATAAAAATGAGAAAACGCTCATGTAACACACAAAATAAGCTCCATTTTTCCTTTTTAAAAGTATTATTATTATTATTACTTTTGTTACTATTACTATTATTATTATTATTATTATTATTATTATTGTTATTATTATTATTATTATTATTATTATTATTATTATTATTATTATTATTATTATTATTATTATTATTATTATTATTATTATTATTAAAAACTTATATTAAACAGACAGAAAACGTCGTATTCTGACACAACTTAAAACACAGATCACACCTGATCTTTTGCATAGAAATGAGAAAACGCTCATATAACACAAAATAAGCTTCATTTTGGCTTAGAAAACTAAGCTTACTTTTACTACTACTATTATTTTTATTTTTATTATTATTATTATTATTACTATTATTTTTATTATTATTATTATTATTATTATTATTATTATTATTATTATTATTATTATTATTATTATTATTATTATTAATATTATTATTATTAAAGACCGATTATAACTTTTGTATAGTAAATGTTTTTATACCAGTTTTAAAATGAGTTATTAATTTTAGACAATTTCTTGCCTAAAAACACAGATCACAGATGATCTCTTGCATAGAAATGAGAAAACGCTCAGATAACACAAAATAAGCATCATTTTTGCTTAGAAAAACTAAGCTTTAATTTAGAAAGAAATTTATTATTATAAGTATTATTATCATTATTATTATTATTATTATTATTATTATTATTATTATTATTGTTTTTTTTATTACTATTATTATTATTATTATTATTATTATTATTATTATTAACTTTTGTATAGTAAATGTTTTTATACCAGTTTTAAAATGAGTTATTAATTTTATTTAATTTCTTGCCTAAAAACACAGATCACAGATGATCTCTTGCATAGAAATGAGAAAACGCTCATATAACACACAAAATAAGCATCATTTTTGCTTAGAAAAACTAAGCTTTAATTTAGAAAGAAATTCATTATTATAAGTATTATTATCATTATTATTATTATTATTATTATTATTATTTCTTTTATTACTATTATTATTATTATTATTATTATTATTATTATTATTACTATTATTATTATTATTATTATTACTATTATTATTATTATTATTATTATTATTATTATTATTAACTTTTGTATAGTAAATGTTTTTATACCAGTTTTAAAATGAGTTATTAATTTTAGACAATTTCTTGCCTAAAAATACAGATCACAGATGATTTCTTGCATAGAAATGAGAAAGCGCTCATATAACACACCAAAAAAGGTTCATTTTTGCTTAGAAAACTAAGCTTACTTTTATTTCTATTATTATTTTTATTATTATTATTATTATTATTATTATTATTATTACTTTTATTATTATTATTATTATTACTATTATTATTATTATTATTATTATTATTATTATTATTAACTTTTGTATAGTAAATGTTTTTATACCAGTTTTAAAATGAGTTATTAATTTTATTCAATTTCTTGCCTAAAAACACAGATCACAGATGATCTCTTGCATAGAAATGAGAAAACGCTCATATAACACACAAAATAAGCATCATTTTTGCTTAGAAAAACTAAGCTTTAATTTAGAAAGAAATTCATTATTATAAGTATTATTATCATTATTATTATTATTATTATTATTATTATTATTATTATTATTATTATTACTATTATTATTATTATTATTATTATTATTATTATTATTATTATTATTATTATTATTAAAAACTTATATTAAACAGACAGAAAACGTCGTATTCTGACACAAAAAAGCGAATTACGTTATAGACTTGACGAGAACGGCGTATCTCGGACTCTTATAGGACTATTATAGGGTCAAAAATTATCAGTTTGGATTAAAACAAATTATTTTTGTTGACTCTCAGTCTGAATTGTTTATCAGTTCAAACAAAAACGGCTTACTTTAGACGACTTTTTGCTTTGAACAAGAAAACTTACATCGAACAGACTAAAAACGTATTAATCTGGCATAAAAGAGCAATTTATGTATCACTTTGGATAAAGGCAGCTAATCCTATTCGTTTCATTGCTTAAAATAGACAAAATTGTTAATAAATCTAACAAAAACGCTGTATTCTAGCACAAAATACTAATTACATTATAGTTTCGACGAGAATAGCTTATTTGGAATGATTCTATGCTTCCAAACGAGTAAATTTTTAATAAACAGATGCCAAACATCATGTTTTGTCCTATAAAGACATTTTATATTGCAGTTTGTATTAAAACAAAATATTTTCGTTGATTCTTTGTTAGAAGCAGCAAACCTAACATTAAAGAATCTGAAAACTTTGTATTCGGACACAAACCACCGAATTTTGTTTCAGTTTAGACAAAAACGGTTGATTTTCGACAATATTTTGCTTTGAACAAGAAAGCTTATATCAAACTGACTAAAAACGTCTTATTTTAGCACAAAACAAAAGATTTGCGTTATAGTCTTAAAGCTGATTCATGCCACAGTTTGGATAAAAACCAATTATTTTTGTTAATTCATTGTTACAAACAAGAAACCTTACATCAAAGAAACTGAAAACCCCTTATTTAGGCACAGAAATTCTAATTACGTTTCAGTCTGGACAAAAACTGCTTATTTTAGACGATCCTTTGTTTTGAACACGAAAACTTACATTAAAAAGATTAAAAACGTCTTATTCTGGCTGAAAACTGCAAATTATATATTACTCTAGATAAAAGCAATTTATCCTGATTACTCCTTTACTTAGAATAGAGTAAACTTGTATAAAACTTAATGAAAACTTTAAATTTCGTCTCAAAGAAATAATTTACGTTATAGTTTTGACCAGCACTGTTTATTTCAAACGAAATTATGATTCGAAACTAATGAACTTTTATGGGACAGATGCAAAACCACATATTACCATATAAAGCGTTGTTTTAAAGCAAAGTATTACCTTTTGCAACAAGAAATTTCACGTCAAAGAAACTGAAAACATCGTATCCATGCACAAATATCGAATTACGTATCAGTTTAGGCAAATACAGCTTATTTTAAACGATTCCATGCTATAAACAAGAAAAATTTTATCAAACATATTGAAAATGTCTTATTCTCGAAAATAAGAGCAAATTATGTATCAGTTTTAACAAAAGCGGATTACTCTGTTTGATTCTATGCTTAGAGTAGAGTAAACTACTATAAAACGTAATGAAAACTCTATATTCAAGCTCAAAAGAACAAATTACGTTATAGTTTTGACAAAAAAAAATTATTTCGGACGACTACATATTTCGAAGTAAGCAAACTTTAATTGAACAAGTGCAAAAGCTAATACTTTGCTTTAAAATAACGATTTATGTGGTAATATAGTATTTTGCATCTGTCCTATAAAAGTTTACTCGTTTCGCTCCATTGAATCATTCGAAATAAATTATTTTGACACAACAACGAAAATAATTTTTTTGTTTCAACTGTAACATGTCGTTTTTATAAAACGAACTAAGAAGTTTGGCATCTGTTTAGTGAAAGTTTTCTCGTTTGGGGGCATAAAATCGTTTGAAATTAACAGTTCTGGACAAAACTATAACGTAAATTATTTCTTTGAGACGAAATTTAAAGTTTTCATTAAGTTTTATACAAGTTTGCTCTATTCTAAGCAAAGGAGTAATCAGGATAAACTGCTTTTATCCAAAGTAATACATAATTTGCAGTTTTAAGCCAGAATAAGACGTTTTTAATCTTTTTAATGTAAGTTTTCGTGTTCAAAAGAAAGAATCGTCTAAAATAAGCAATTTGTGTCCAGACTGAAACGTAATTTGATTTTCTGGGCCTGAATAAGAGGTTTTCAGTTTCTTTGATGTAAGGTTTCTTGTTTGTAACAATGAATAAACGAAAATCATTGGTTTTAATCCAAACTGTGACATAAATCGTTTTTTAAAGGCGAAATCAGACGTTTTGCCTCTGTTCAGTGAAAGTATACTGGTTTCAAAGCATAGAATCGTTTGAAATTAACAGTTCTCGTCAAGACTATAAAGCAAATCTTTAAAGTGATACAAAGAAATAATTTACGTAATAGTTTTGACCAGAACTGTTAATTTCAAACGATTTTATGCCCCCAAACGAGAAAACTTTCACTAAACAGATGCCAAACGTCTTAGTTCGTTTTATAAAAGCGACTTATGTTACAGTTTAAACAAAAACAAATTATTTGTGTTGTTGTTGTGTCAAAATAATTTATTTCTAATGATTCAATGGAGCGAAACGGGTAAACTTTTATAGGACAGATGCAAAATACCATATTACCACATAAATCATTATTTTAAAGCAAAGTATTAGCTTTTGCACATGTTCAATTAAAGTTTGCTTACTTCGAAGTATGTAATCGTCCGAAATATTTTTTTTTGTCAAAACTATAACGTAATTTGTTCTTTTGAGCTTGAATATAGTTTTCATTACGTTTTATTGTAGTTTACTCTACTCTAAGCATAGAATCAAACAGAGTAATCCGCTTTTGTTAAAACTGATACATAATTTGCTCTTATTTTCGAGAATAAGACGTTTTCAATATGCTTGATAAAATTTTTCTTGTTTATAGCAAGGAATCGTTTAAAATAAGCTGTATTTGCCTAAACCGATACGTAATTAGATATTTATGTATGAATACGAAGTTTTCAGTTTCTTTGACGTGAAATTTCTTGTTGCAAAAGGTAATACTTTGCTTTAAAACAACGCTTTATATGGTAATATGTGGTTTTGCATCTGCCCCATAAAAGTTCATTAGTTTCGAATCATAATTTCGTTTGAAATAAACAGTGCTGGTCAAAACTATAACGTAAATTATTTCTTTGAGACGAAATTTAAAGTTTTCATTAAGTTTTATACAAGTTTACTCTATTCTAAGTAAAGGAGTAATCAGGATAAATTGCTTTTATCTAGAGTAATATATAATTTGCAGTTTTCAGCCAGAATAAGACGTTTTTAATCTTTTTAATGTAAGTTTTCGTGTTCAAAACAAAGGATCGTCTAAAATAAGCAGTTTTTGTCCAGACTGAAACGTAATTCGAATATCTGTGCCTAAATAAGGGGTTTTCAGTTTCTTTGATGTAAGGTTTCTTGTTTGTAACAATGAATTAACAAAAATAATTGGTTTTTATCCAAACTGTAGCATGAATCAGCTTTAAGACTATAACGCAAATCTTTTGATTTGTGCTAAAATAAGACGTTTTTAGTCAGTTTGATATAAGCTTTCTTGTTCAAAGCAAAATATTGTCGAAAATCAACCGTTTTTGTCTAAACTGAAACAAAATTCGGTGGTTTGTGTCCGAATACAAAGTTTTCAGATTCTTTAATGTTAGGTTTGCTGCTTCTAACAAAGAATCAACGAAAATATTTTGTTTTAATACAAACTGCAATATAAAATGTCTTTATAGGACAAAACATGATGTTTGGCATTTGTTTATTAAAAATTTACTCGTTTGGAAGCATAGAATCATTCCAAATAAGCTATTCTCGTCGAAACTATAATGTAATTAGTATTTTGTGCTAGAATACAGCGTTTTTGTTAGATTTATTAACAATTTTGTCTATTTTAAGCAATGAAACGAATAGGATTAGCTGCCTTTATCCAAAGTGATACATAAATTGCTCTTTTATGCCAGATTAATACGTTTTTAGTCTGTTCGATGTAAGTTTTCTTGTTCAAAGCAAAAGATCGTCTAAAGTAAGCCGTTTTTGTTTGAACTGATGAACAATTCAGACTGAGAGTCAACAAAAATAATTTGTTTTAATACAAACTGATAATTTTTGACCCTATAAGAGTCCTATAAGAGTCCGAGATACGCCGTTCTCGTCAAGTCTATAACGTAATTCGTTTTTTTGTGTCAGAATACGACGTTTTCTGTCTGTTTAATATAAGTTTTTAATAATAATAATAATAATAACAATAATAATAATAATAATAATAATAACAATAATAATAATAATAATAATAATAATAATAATAATAATAATAATAATAATAATAATAATAAAAATAATAATAGAAATAAAAGTAAGCTTAGTTTTCTAAGCAAAAATGAAGCTTATTTTGTGTGTTATATGAGCGCTTTCTCATTTCTATGCAAGAAATCATCTGTGATCTGTATTTTTAGGCAAGAAATTGTCTAAAATTAATAACTCATTTTAAAACTGGTATAAAAACATTTACTATACAAAAGTTAATAATAATAATAATAATAATAATAATAATAATAATAATAATAATAATAATAATAATAATAATAATAATAATAATAATAATAATAATAATAATAATAATAATAATAGTAATAACAATAATAATAATAATAATAGTAATAATAATAATAATAATAATAATAATAATAATAATAATAATAATAATACTTATAATAATGAATTCCTTTCTAAATTAAAGCTTAGTTTTTCTAAGCAAAAATGATGCTTATTTTGTGTGTTATATGAGCGTTTTCTCATTTCTATGCAAGAGATCATCTGTGATCTGTGTTTTTAGGCAAGAAATTGAATAAAATTAATAACTCATTTTAAAACTGGTATAAAAACATTTACTATACAAAAGTTAATAATAATAATAATAATAATAATAATAATAATAATAATAATAATAATAATAATAATAATAATAATGATAATAATACTTATAATAATAAATTTCTTTCTAAATTAAAGCTTAGTTTTTCTAAGCAAAAATGAAGCTTATTTTGTGTGTTATATGAGCGCTTTCTCATTTCTATGCAAGAAATCATCTGTGATCTGTATTTTTAGGCAAGAAATTGTCTAAAATTAATAACTCATTTTAAAACTGGTATAAAAACATTTACTATACAAAAGTTAATAATAATAATAATAATAGTAATAATAATAATAATAATAATAATAATAATAATAATAATAATAGTAATAAAAGAAATAATAATAATAATAATAATAATAATAATAATAATAATAATAATAATAATAATAATAATGATAATAATACTTATAATAATAAATTTCTTTCTAAATTAAAGCTTAGTTTTTCTAAGCAAAAATGATGCTTATTTTGTGTTATCTGAGCGTTTTCTCATTTCTATGCAAGAGATCATCTGTGATCTGTGTTTTTAGGCAAGAAATTGTCTAAAATTAATAACTCATTTTAAAACTGGTATAAAAACATTTACTATACAAAAGTTATAATCGGTCTTTGATAATAATAATATTAATAATAATAATAATAATAATAATAATAATAATAATAATAATAGTAATAATAATAATAAAAATAATAGTAATAATAATAATAATAATAAAAATAAAAATAATAGTAGTAGTAAAAGTAAGCTTAGTTTTCTAAGCCAAAATGAAGCTTATTTTGTGTTATATGAGCGTTTTCTCATTTCTATGCAAAAGATCATGTGTGATCTGTGTTTTAAGTTGTGTCAGAATACGACGTTTTCTGTCTGTTTAATATAAGTTTTTAATAATAATAATAATAATAATAATAATAATAATAATAATAATAATAATAATAACAATAATAATAATAATAATAATAATAATAATAATAGTAATAGTAACAAAAGTAATAATAATAATAATACTTTTAAAAAGGAAAAATGGAGCTTATTTTGTGTGTTACATGAGCGTTTTCTCATTTTTATGCAAAAGATCATGTGTGATCTGTGTTTTTAGGCAATCTAAGCCATTTTATAGTTTTTAATATTTAACAAAAATTTGCTTTAAAATAAAATGTTTGAAAAACCGAAATTAAACTAAATTAATTGTGTCTAACACTTTAGTAGAGGAAAAAGGAGGAGACATAAAAGTCACTAAAGTCTTAAAGTTGTCTTTAGTCGTCATATTAATAACAATAACATTTATAATAACAATACTAGTAGTACTAAATTTGCTTATATGCAAGCGCTTAATTAAGGTAACAGTTTTTTTGTTTTTTGCCTATATCTCGAAAACAGTTACTCCTATCAATTTTTACTTTTTCACCAAAATTAAAGGTGATAAAATTTCCTACAAAATAGTTATTTGCATTTTTCATGTAGAACTAACCATAAGCGAGATATAAGTTTGAAAATAATTATTAATTAAAAAAAAGTGTTTTAACAGAAAATGTCTTGTGATTTAAAATACACTTAATTTGTTGGGTCCAATACTTTATTAGAAGAAAAAGGAGGTGACATAAAAGTCACTGAAGTCTTCAGAGTCGCTTTTAATTGCTGCATTTTTGACTTCGTCTCAAACATTGAAAACTGAATTACATTTTTGTTCAGTAACAGTTACAGTTTTCTTATTGGTTTTTTGCTTATATCTCGAAAACAGTTACTCCTATCAAATTTTATCTTTCTTTCAAAATTAAAGCTGATAAAATTTCCAACAAAATAGTTATTTACATTTTTCTTGTAGGACCAAGCATAAACGAGTTATAGAGTTGGATATAAATAATATTTAACAAAAATTTGCTTTAAAATAAAATGCTTGAAAAACCGGAATTAAACTAAATTAATTGTGTCTAACACTTTAGTAGAGGAAAAAGGAGAAGACATAAAAGTCACTAAATGTTTCAGAGTCGTCTTTAGTCGTCATATTAATAACAATAACATTAATAATAATAATACTAATAGTACTAAATTTGCTTATATGCAAACGCTTAATTAACGTAACATTTTTTTGGTTTCTTGCTTATATCTCGAAAACAGTTACTCCTATCAATTTTTATCTTTTTTTCAAAATTAAAGCTAATAAAATTTCCTACAAAATAGTTATTTGCATTTTTTTGTAGGACCAACCATAAGCGAGTTATAGAGTTGGATATAAATAATATTTAACAAAAATTTGCTTTAAAATAAAATGTTTGAAAAACTGAAATTAAACTAAATTAACTGTGTCTAACACTTTAGTAGAGAAAAAAGGAAAAGACATAAAAGTCACTAAAGGTTTCAGAGTTGTCTTTAGTTGTCATATTAATAACAATAACATTAATAATAATAATACTAATAGTACTAAATTTGCTTATATGCAAACGCTTAATTAAGGTAACAGTGTTTTGGTTTCTTGCTTATATCTCGAAAACAGTTACTCCTATCAATTTTTATCTTTTTACTAAAATTCAAGCTGATAAAATTTCCTACAAAATAATTATTTGCATTTTTTATGTAGGACTAACCATAAGCGAGATATAAGATTGAAAATAATTAATATTTAAAAAAGAAGTGCTTTAACAGAAAATGTCTTGTGATTTAAAATACACTTAATTTATTAGGTCCAATACTTTATTAGAAAAAAAGGGGGTGACATATAAGTCACTGAAGTCTTCAGAGTCGATTTTAAATGCTGCATTTTTGTCTTCGTCTCAAACATTGAAAACTGAATTATATTTTTGTTCTGAAACGGTAACAGTTTTTACTTTGGTTTTTTGCTTATATCTCGAAAACAGTTACTCCTATCAATTTTTATCTTTCTTTCAAAATTAAAGCTGATAACATTTCCTACAAAATAGTTATTTGCATTTTTCTTGTAGAACCAACCATAAGCGAGTTATAAAGTTGGATATAAATAATATTTAACAAAAACTTGCTTAAAAATAAAATGTTTGAAATACTGAAATTAAACTAAATTAATTGTGTCTAACACTTTAGTAGAGAAAAAAGAAAAAGACATAAAAGTCACCAAAGTCTTCAGAATCGTTTTTAGTCGTCATATTAATAACAATAACATTAATAATAATAATACTAATAGTACTAAATCTGCTTATATGCAAGCGCTTTATTAAGGTAACAGTTTTTTGGTTTCTTGCTTATATCTCGAAAACAGTTACTCCTATGAATTTTTGTCTTTTTTTCAAAATTAAAGCTGATAAAATATTCTACAAAATAGTTATTTGCATTTTTCTTGTAGGACCAACCATAAGCGAGTTATAGAGTTGGATATAAATAATTTTTAACAAAAATTTGCTTTAAAATAAAATGTTTGAAAAACTGAAATTAAACTAATTTAATTGTGTCTAACACTTTAGTAGAGGAAAAAGGAAAAGACATAAAAGTCACTAAAGGTTTCAGAGTTGTCTTTAGTTGTCATATTAATAACAATAACATTAATAATAATAATACTAATAGTACTAAATTTGCTTATATGCAAACGCTTAATTAAGGTAACAGTGTTTTGGTTTCTTGCTTATATCTCGAAAACAGTTACTCCTATCAATTTTTATCTTTTTACTAAAATTCGAGCTGATAAAATTTCCTATAAAATAGTTATTTGCATTTTTCATGTAGGACTAACCATAAGCGAGATATATGATTGAAAATAATTAATATTTAAAAAAAAAGTGCTTTAACAGAAAATGTCTTGTGATTTAAAATACACTTAATTTATTGGGTCCAATACTTTATTAGAAGAAAAAGGAAGTGACATAAAAGTCACTGAAGTCTTCAGAGTCGTTTTTAAATGCTGCAGTTTCGTCTTCGTCTCAAACATTGAAAACTGAATTACATTTTTGTTCAGTAACAGTCACAGTTTTCTTATTGGTTTTTTGCTTATATCTCGAAAACAGTTACTCCTATCAATTTTTATCTTTTTGTCAAAATTAAAGCTGATAAAATTTCCTACAAAATAGTTATTTGCATTTTTTTGTAGGACCAACCATAAGCGAGTTATAGAGTTGGATATAAATAATATTTAACAAAAATTTGCTTTAAAATAAAATGTTTGAAAAACCGAAATTAAACTAAATTAATTGAGTCTAACACTTTAGTAGAGGAAAAAGAAAAAGACATAAAAGTCACTAAAGGTTTCAGAGTTGTCTTTAGTTGTCATATTAATAACAATAACATTAATAATAATAATACTAATAGTACTAAATTTGCTTATATGCAAACGCTTAATTAAGGTAACAGTGTTTTGGTTTCTTGCTTATGTCTCGAAAACAGTTACTCCTATCAATTTTTATCTTTTTACTAAAATTCAAGCTGATAAAATTTCCTACAAAATAGTTATTTGCATTTTTCATGTAGGACTAAACATAAGCGAGATATATGATTGAAAATAATTAATATTAAAAAAAAAGTGCTTTAACAGAAAATGTCTTGTGATTTAAAATACACTTAATTTATTGGGTCCAATACTTTATTAGAAGAAAAAGAAAGTGACATAAAAGTCACTGAAGTCTTCAGAGTCGTTTTTGAATGCTGCAGTTTCGTCTTCGTCTCAAACATTGAAAACTGAATTACATTTTTGTTCAGTAACAGTCACAGTTTTCTTATTGGTTTTTTGCTTATATCTCGAAAACAGTTACTCCTATCAATTTATATCTTTCTGTCAAAATTAAAGCTGATAAAATTTCCTACAAAATAGTTATTTGCATTTTTCTTGTAGGACCAACCATAAGCGAGTTATAGAGTTGGATATAAATAATATTTAACAAAAATTTGCTTTAAAATAAAATGTTTGAAAAACTGAAATTAAACTAATTTAATTGTGTCTAACACTTTAGTAGAGGAAAAAGAAGAAGACATAAAAGTCACTAAAGGTTTCAAAGTTGTCTTTAATCGTCATATTAATAACAATAACATTAATAATAATAATACTAATAGTACTAAATTTGCTTATATGCAAACGCTTAATTAAGGTAACAGTGTTTTGATTTCTTGCTCATATCTCAAAAACAGTTACTCCTATCAATTTTTATCATTTTTACTAAAATTCAAGCTGATAAAATTTTCTACAAAATAGTTATTTGCATTTTTTATGTAGGACTAACCATAAGCGAGATATAAGATTGAAAATAATTAATATTTAAAAAAAAAAGTGCTCTAACAGAAAATGTCTTGTGATTTAAAATACACTTAATTTATTAGGTCCAATACTTTATTAAAAAAAAAAGGGGGTGACATATAAGTCACTGAAGTCTTCAGAGTCGATTTTAAATGCTGCATTTTCGTCTTCGTCTCAAACATTGAAAACTGAATTACATTTTTGTTCTGAAACGGTAACAGTTTTTACTTTGGTTTTTTGCTTATATCTCGAAAACAGTTACTCCTATCAATTTTTATCTTTCTTTCAAAATTAAAGCTGATAACATTTCCTACAAAATAGTTATTTGCATTTTTCTTGTAGGACCAAACATAAGCGAGTTATAAAGTTGGATATAAATAATATTTAACAAAAACTTGCTTAAAAATAAAATGTTTGAAATACTGAAATTAAACTAAATTAATTGTGTCTAACACTTTAGTAGAGAAAAAAGAAAAAGACATAAAAGTCACCAAAGTCTTCAGAATCGTTTTTAGTCGTCATATTAATAACAATAACATTAATAATAATAATACTAATAGTACTAAATCTGCTTATATGCAAGCGCTTTATTAAGGTAACAGTTTTTTGGTTTCTTGCTTATATCTCGAAAACAGTTACTCCTATGAATTTTTGTCTTTTTTTCAAAATTAAAGCTGATAAAATTTTCTACAAAATAGTTATTTGCATTTTTCTTGTAGGACCAACCATAAGCGAGTTATAGAGTTGGATATAAATAATATTTAACAAAAATTTGCTTTAAAATAAAATGTTTGAAAAACTGAAATTAAACTAATTTAACTGTGTCTAACACTTTAGTAGAGAAAAAAGGAAAAGACATAAAAGTCACTAAAGGTTTCAGAGTTGTCTTTAGTTGTCATATTAATAACAATAACATTAATAATAATAATACTAATAGTACTAAATTTGCTTATATGCAAACGCTTAATTAAGGTAACAGTGTTTTGGTTTCTTGCTTATATCTCGAAAACAGTTACTCCTATCAATTTTTATCTTTTTACTAAAATTCAAGCTGATAAAATTTCCTACAAAATAGTTATTTGCATTTTTCATGTAGGACTAACCATAAGCGAGATATATGATTGAAAATAATTAATATTTAAAAAAAAAGTGCTTTAACAGAAAATGTCTTGTGATTTAAAATACACTTAATTTATTGGGTCCAATACTTTATTAGAAGAAAAAGGAAGTGACATAAAAGTCACTGAAGTCTTCAGAGTCGTTTTTAAATGCTGCAGTTTCGTCTTCGTCTCAAACATTGAAAACCGAATTACATTTTTGTTCAGTAACAGTCACAGTTTTCTTATTGGTTTCTTGCTTATATCTCGAAAACAGTTACTCCTATCAATTTTTATCTTTTTACTAAAATTCAAGCTGATAAAATTTCCTACAAAATAGTTATTTGCATTTTTCTTGTAGGACCAACCATAAGCGAGTTATAGAGTTGGATATAAATAATATTTAACAAAAATTTGCTTTAAAATAAAATGTTTGAAAAACTGAAATTAAACTAATTTAATTGTGTCTAACACTTTAGTAGAGGAAAAAGAAGAAGACATAAAAGTCACTAAAGGTTTCAAAGTTGTCTTTAATCGTCATATTAATAACAATAACATTAATAATAATAATACTAATAGTACTAAATTTGCTTATATGCAAACGCTTAATTAAGGTAACAGTGTTTTGGTTTCTTGCTTATATCTCGAAAACAGTTACTCCTATCAATTTTTATCTTTTTACTAAAATTCAAGCTGATAAAATTTCCTACAAAATAGTTATTTGCATTTTTCATGTGGGACTAACCATAAGCGAGATATATGATTGAAAATAATTAATATTTAAAAAAAAAGTGCTTTAACAGAAAATGTCTTGTGATTTAAAATACACTTAATTTATTGGGTCCAATACTTTATTAGAAGAAAAAGGAAGTGACATAAAAGTCACTGAAGTCTTCAGAGTCGTTTTTAAATGCTGCAGTTTCGTCTTCGTCTCAAACATTGAAAACCGAATTACATTTTTGTTCAGTAACAGTCACAGTTTTCTTATTGGTTTCTTGCTTATATCTCGAAAACAGTTACTCCTATCAATTTTTATCTTTTTACTAAAATTCAAGCTGATAAAATTTCCTACAAAATAGTTATTTGCATTTTTCATGTAGGACTAAACATAAGCGAGATATATGATTGAAAATAATTAATATTAAAAAAAAAGTGCTTTAACAGAAAATGTCTTGTGATTTAAAATACACTTAATTTATTGGGTCCAATACTTTATTAGAAGAAAAAGAAAGTGACATAAAAGTCACTGAAGTCTTCAGAGTCGTTTTTAAATGCTGCAGTTTCGTCTTCGTCTCAAACATTGAAAACTGAATTACATTTTTGTTCAGTAACAGTCACAGTTTTCTTATTGGTTTTTTGCTTATATCTCGAAAACAGTTACTCCTATCAATTTATATCTTTCTGTCAAAATTAAAGCTGATAAAATTTCCTACAAAATAGTTATTTGCATTTTTCTTGTAGGACCAACCATAAGCGAGTTATAGAGTTGGATATAAATAATATTTAACAAAAATTTGCTTTAAAATAAAATGTTTGAAAAACTGAAATTAAACTAATTTAATTGTGTCTAACACTTTAGTAGAGGAAAAAGAAGAAGACATAAAAGTCACTAAAGGTTTCAAAGTTGTCTTTAATCGTCATATTAATAACAATAACATTAATAATAATAATACTAATAGTACTAAATTTGCTTATATGCAAACGCTTAATTAAGGTAACAGTGTTTTGGTTTCTTGCTCATATCTCAAAAACAGTTACTCCTATCAATTTTTATCATTTTTACTAAAATTCAAGCTGATAAAATTTTCTACAAAATAGTTATTTGCATTTTTTATGTAGGACTAACCATAAGCGAGATATAAGATTGAAAATAATTAATATTTAAAAAAGAAGTGCTCTAACAGAAAATGTCTTGTGATTTAAAATACACTTAATTTATTAGGTCCAATACTTTATTAAAAAAAAAAGGGGGTGACATATAAGTCACTGAAGTCTTCAGAGTCGATTTTAAATGCTGCATTTTCGTCTTCGTCTCAAACATTGAAAACTGAATTACATTTTTGTTCTGAAACGGTAACAGTTTTTACTTTGGTTTTTTGCTTATATCTCGAAAACAGTTACTCCTATCAATTTTTATCTTTCTTTCAAAATTAAAGCTGATAACATTTCCTACAAAATAGTTATTTGCATTTTTCTTGTAGGACCAATCATAAGCGAGTTATAAAGTTGGATATAAATAATATTTAACAAAAACTTGCTTAAAAATAAAATGTTTGAAATACTGAAATTAAACTAAATTAATTGTGTCTAACACTTTAGTAGAGAAAAAAGAAAAAGACATAAAAGTCACCAAAGTCTTCAGAATCGTTTTTAGTCGTCATATTAATAACAATAACATTAATAATAATAATACTAATAGTACTAAATCTGCTTATATGCAAGCGCTTTATTAAGGTAACAGTTTTTTTGTTTCTTGCTTATATCTCGAAAACAGTTACTCCTATGAATTTTTGTCTTTCTTTCAAAATTAAAGCTGATAAAATATTCTACAAAATAGTTATTTGCATTTTTCTTGTAGGACCAACCATAAGCGAGTTATAGAGTTGGATATAAATAATATTTAACAAAAATTTGCTTTAAAATAAAATGTTTGAAAAACTGAAATTAAACTAATTTAACTGTGTCTAACACTTTAGTAGAGGAAAAAGAAAAAGACATAAAAGTCACTAAAGGTTTCAGAGTTGTCTTTAGTTGTCATATTAATAACAATAACATTAATAATAATAATACTAATAGTACTAAATTTGCTTATATGCAAACGCTTAATTAAGGTAACAGTGTTTTGGTTTCTTGCTTATGTCTCGAAAACAGTTACTCCTATCAATTTTTATCTTTTTACTAAAATTCAAGCTGATAAAATTTCCTACAAAATAGTTATTTGCATTTTTCATGTAGGACTAAACATAAGCGAGATATATGATTGAAAATAATTAATATTAAAAAAAAAGTGCTTTAACAGAAAATGTCTTGTGATTTAAAATACACTTAATTTATTGGGTCCAATACTTTATTAGAAGAAAAAGAAAGTGACATAAAAGTCACTGAAGTCTTCAGAGTCGTTTTTGAATGCTGCAGTTTCGTCTTCGTCTCAAACATTGAAAACTGAATTACATTTTTGTTCAGTAACAGTCACAGTTTTCTTATTGGTTTTTTGCTTATATCTCGAAAACAGTTACTCCTATCAATTTATATCTTTCTGTCAAAATTAAAGCTGATAAAATTTCCTACAAAATAGTTATTTGCATTTTTCTTGTAGGACCAACCATAAGCGAGTTATAGAGTTGGATATAAATAATATTTAACAAAAATTTGCTTTAAAATAAAATGTTTGAAAAACTGAAATTAAACTAATTTAACTGTGTCTAACACTTTAGTAGAGAAAAAAGGAAATGACATAAAAGTCACTAAAGGTTTCAGAGTTGTCTTTAGTTGTTATATTAATAACAATAACATTAATAATAATAATACTAATAGTACTAAATTTGCTTATATGCAAACGCTTAATTAAGGTAACAGTGTTTTGGTTTCTTGCTTATATCTCGAAAACAGTTACTCCTATCAATTTTTATCTTTTTACTAAAATTCAAGCTGATAAAATTTCCTACAAAATAGTTATTTGCATTTTTCATGTAGGACTAACCATAAGCGAGATATATGATTGAAAATAATTAATATTTAAAAAAAAAGTGCTTTAACAGAAAATGTCTTGTGATTTAAAATACACTTAATTTATTAGGTCCAATACTTTATTAAAAAAAAAGGGGGTGACATATAAGTCACTGAAGTCTTCAGAGTCGATTTTAAATGCTGCATTTTCGTCTTCGTCTCAAACATTGAAAACTGAATTACATTTTTGTTCTGAAACGGTAACAGTTTTTACTTTGGTTTTTTGCTTATATCTCGAAAACAGTTACTCCTATCAATTTTTATCTTTTTGTCAAAATTAAAGCTGATAAAATTTCCTACAAAATAGTTATTTGCATTTTTTTGTAGGACCAACCATAAGCGAGTTATAGAGTTGGATATAAATAATATTTAACAAAAATTTGCTTTAAAATAAAATGTTTGAAAAACCGAAATTAAACTAAATTAATTGAGTCTAACACTTTAGTAGAGGAAAAAGAAAAAGACATAAAAGTCACTAAAGGTTTCAGAGTTGTCTTTAGTTGTCATATTAATAACAATAACATTAATAATAATAATACTAATAGTACTAAATTTGCTTATATGCAAACGCTTAATTAAGGTAACAGTGTTTTGGTTTCTTGCTTATGTCTCGAAAACAGTTACTCCTATCAATTTTTATCTTTTTACTAAAATTCAAGCTGATAAAATTTCCTACAAAATAGTTATTTGCATTTTTCATGTAGGACTAAACATAAGCGAGATATATGATTGAAAATAATTAATATTAAAAAAAAAGTGCTTTAACAGAAAATGTCTTGTGATTTAAAATACACTTAATTTATTGGGTCCAATACTTTATTAGAAGAAAAAGAAAGTGACATAAAAGTCACTGAAGTCTTCAGAGTCGTTTTTGAATGCTGCAGTTTCGTCTTCGTCTCAAACATTGAAAACTGAATTACATTTTTGTTCAGTAACAGTCACAGTTTTCTTATTGGTTTTTTGCTTATATCTCGAAAACAGTTACTCCTATCAATTTATATCTTTCTGTCAAAATTAAAGCTGATAAAATTTCCTACAAAATAGTTATTTGCATTTTTCTTGTAGGACCAACCATAAGCGAGTTATAGAGTTGGATATAAATAATATTTAACAAAAATTTGCTTTAAAATAAAATGTTTGAAAAACTGAAATTAAACTAATTTAATTGTGTCTAACACTTTAGTAGAGGAAAAAGAAGAAGACATAAAAGTCACTAAAGGTTTCAAAGTTGTCTTTAATCGTCATATTAATAACAATAACATTAATAATAATAATACTAATAGTACTAAATTTGCTTATATGCAAACGCTTAATTAAGGTAACAGTGTTTTGATTTCTTGCTCATATCTCAAAAACAGTTACTCCTATCAATTTTTATCATTTTTACTAAAATTCAAGCTGATAAAATTTTCTACAAAATAGTTATTTGCATTTTTTATGTAGGACTAACCATAAGCGAGATATAAGATTGAAAATAATTAATATTTAAAAAAAGAAGTGCTCTAACAGAAAATGTCTTGTGATTTAAAATACACTTAATTTATTAGGTCCAATACTTTATTAAAAAAAAAAGGGGGTGACATATAAGTCACTGAAGTCTTCAGAGTCGATTTTAAATGCTGCATTTTCGTCTTCGTCTCAAACATTGAAAACTGAATTACATTTTTGTTCTGAAACGGTAACAGTTTTTACTTTGGTTTTTTGCTTATATCTCGAAAACAGTTACTCCTATCAATTTTTATCTTTCTTTCAAAATTAAAGCTGATAACATTTCCTACAAAATAGTTATTTGCATTTTTCTTGTAGGACCAATCATAAGCGAGTTATAAAGTTGGATATAAATAATATTTAACAAAAACTTGCTTAAAAATAAAATGTTTGAAATACTGAAATTAAACTAAATTAATTGTGTCTAACACTTTAGTAGAGAAAAAAGAAAAAGACATAAAAGTCACCAAAGTCTTCAGAATCGTTTTTAGTCGTCATATTAATAACAATAACATTAATAATAATAATACTAATAGTACTAAATCTGCTTATATGCAAGCGCTTTATTAAGGTAACAGTTTTTTTGTTTCTTGCTTATATCTCGAAAACAGTTACTCCTATGAATTTTTGTCTTTCTTTCAAAATTAAAGCTGATAAAATATTCTACAAAATAGTTATTTGCATTTTTCTTGTAGGACCAACCATAAGCGAGTTATAGAGTTGGATATAAATAATATTTAACAAAAATTTGCTTTAAAATAAAATGTTTGAAAAACTGAAATTAAACTAATTTAACTGTGTCTAACACTTTAGTAGAGAAAAAAGGAAATGACATAAAAGTCACTAAAGGTTTCAGAGTTGTCTTTAGTTGTTATATTAATAACAATAACATTAATAATAATAATACTAATAGTACTAAATTTGCTTATATGCAAACGCTTAATTAAGGTAACAGTGTTTTGGTTTCTTGCTTATATCTCGAAAACAGTTACTCCTATCAATTTTTATCTTTTTACTAAAATTCAAGCTGATAAAATTTCCTACAAAATAGTTATTTGCATTTTTCATGTAGGACTAACCATAAGCGAGATATATGATTGAAAATAATTAATATTTAAAAAAAAAGTGCTTTAACAGAAAATGTCTTGTGATTTAAAATACACTTAATTTATTAGGTCCAATACTTTATTAAAAAAAAGGGGGTGACATATAAGTCACTGAAGTCTTCAGAGTCGATTTTAAATGCTGCATTTTCGTCTTCGTCTCAAACATTGAAAACTGAATTACATTTTTGTTCTGAAACGGTAACAGTTTTTACTTTGGTTTTTTGCTTATATCTCGAAAACAGTTACTCCTATCAATTTTTATCTTTCTTTCAAAATTAAAGCTGATAACATTTCCAACAAAATAGTTATTTGCATTTTTCTTGTAGGACCAACCATAAGCGAGTTATAAAGTTGGATATAAATAATATTTAACAAAAACTTGTTTAAAAATAAAATGTTTGAAATACTGAAATTAAACTAAATTAATTGTGTCTAACACTTTAGTAGAGAAAAAAGAAAAAGACATAAAAGTCACCAAAGTCTTCAGAATCGTTTTTAGTCGTCATATTAATAACAATAACATTAATAATAATAATACTAATAGTACTAAATCTGCTTATATGCAAGCGCTTTATTAAGGTAACAGTTTTTTGGTTTCTTGCTTATATCTCGAAAACAGTTACTCCTATGAATTTTTGTCTTTTTTTCAAAATTAAAGCTGATAAAATTTTCTACAAAATAGTTATTTGCATTTTTCTTGTAGGACCAACCATAAGCGAGTTATAGAGTTGGATATAAATAATATTTAACAAAAATTTGCTTTAAAATAAAATGTTTGAAAAACTGAAATTAAACTAATTTAACTGTGTCTAACACTTTAGTAGAGAAAAAAGGAAAAGACATAAAAGTCACTAAAGGTTTCAGAGTTGTCTTTAGTTGTCATATTAATAACAATAACATTAATAATAATAATACTAATAGTACTAAATTTGCTTATATGCAAACGCTTAATTAAGGTAACAGTGTTTTGGTTTCTTGCTTATATCTCGAAAACAGTTACTCCTATCAATTTTTATTTTTTTACTAAAATTCAAGCTGATAAAATTTCCTACAAAATAGTTATTTGCATTTTTCATGTAGGACTAACCATAAGCGAGATATATGATTGAAAATAATTAATATTTAAAAAAAAAGTGCTTTAACAGAAAATGTCTTGTGATTTAAAATACACTTAATTTATTGGGTCCAATACTTTATTAGAAGAAAAAGGAAGTGACATAAAAGTCACTGAAGTCTTCAGAGTCGTTTTTAAATGCTGCAGTTTCGTCTTCGTCTCAAACATTGAAAACCGAATTACATTTTTGTTCAGTGACAGTCACAGTTTTCTTATTGGTTTCTTGCTTATATCTCGAAAACAGTTACTCCTATCAATTTTTATCTTTTTACTAAAATTCAAGCTGATAAAATTTCCTACAAAATAGTTATTTGCATTTTTCTTGTAGGACCAACCATAAGCGAGTTATAGAGTTGGATATAAATAATATTTAACAAAAATTTGCTTTAAAATAAAATGTTTGAAAAACTGAAATTAAACTAATTTAATTGTGTCTAACACTTTAGTAGAGGAAAAAGAAGAAGACATAAAAGTCACTAAAAATTTCAAAGTTGTCTTTAATCGTCATATTAATAACAATAACATTAATAATAATAATACTAATAGTACTAAATTTGCTTATATGCAAACGCTTAATTAAGGTAACAGTGTTTTGGTTTCTTGCTTATATCTCGAAAACAGTTACTCCAATCAATTTTTATCTTTTTACTAAAATTCAAGCTGATAAAATTTCCTACAAAATAGTTATTTGCATTTTTCATGTAGGACTAACCATAAGCGAGATATATGATTGAAAATAATTAATATTTAAAAAAAAAGTGCTTTAACAGAAAATGTCTTGTGATTTAAAATACACTTAATTTATTGGGTCCAATACTTTATTAGAAGAAAAAGGAAGTGACATAAAAGTCACTGAAGTCTTCAGAGTCGTTTTTAAATGCTGCAGTTTCGTCTTCGTCTCAAACATTGAAAACCGAATTACATTTTTGTTCAGTAACAGTCACAGTTTTCTTATTGATTTTTTGCTTATATCTCGAAAACAGTTACTCCTATCAATTTTTATCTTTTTTTCAAAATTAAAGCTGATAAAATTTCCTACAAAATAGTTATTTGCATTTTTCTTGTAGGACCAACAATAAGCGAGTTATAGAGTTGGATATAAATAATATTTAACAAAAATTTGCTTTAAAATAAAATGTTTGAAAAACTGAAATTAAACTAATTTAATTGTGTCTAACACTTTAGTAGAGGAAAAAGAAGAAGACATAAAAGTCACTAAAGGTTTCAAAGTTGTCTTTAATCGTAATATTAATAACAATAACATTAATAATAATAATACTAATAGTACTAAATTTGCTTATATGCTAACGCTTAATTAAGGTAACAGTGTTTTGGTTTCTTGCTTATATCTCGAAAACAGTTACTCCTATCAATTTTTATCTTTTTACTAAAATTAAAGCTGATAAAATTTCCTACAAAATAGTTAATTGCATTTTTAATGTAGGACTAACCATAAGCGAGATATAAGTTTGAAAATAATTAAAATTTAAAAAAAAGTGCTTCAACAGAAAATGTCTTGTGATTTAAAATACACTTAATTTATTGGGTCCAATACTTTATTAGAAGAAAAAAGAGGTGACAGAAAGGTCACTGAAGTCTTTA
The DNA here is from genome assembly GCF_031307605.1 of Tribolium castaneum. Lineage (NCBI taxonomy): Eukaryota > Metazoa > Arthropoda > Insecta > Coleoptera > Tenebrionidae > Tribolium > Tribolium castaneum. Next base: position 1,883,737 of record NC_087396.1, on the reverse strand, counting down.
GAGTCGTTTGTAAATGCTGCATTTTCGTCTTCGTCTCAAACATTGAAAACTGAATTACATTTTTGTTCAGTAACTGTTACAGTTTTCTTATTGGTTTTTTGCTTATATCTCGAAAACAGTTACTCCTATCCATTTTTATCTTTCTTTTAAAATTAAAGCTGATAAAGCTTCCTACAAAATAGTTGTTTGCATTTTTCTTGTAGGACCAACCATAAGCGAGTTATAGAGTTGGATATAAATAATATTTAACAAAAATTTGCTTTAAATAAAATGTTTGAAAAACCGAAATTAAACTAAATTAATTGAGTCTAACACTTTAGTAGAGAAAAAAGAAAAAGACATAAAAGTCACCAAAGTCTTCAGAATCGTTTTTAGTCGTCATATTAATAACAATAACATTATTAATAATAATACTAATAGTACTAAATCTGCTTATATGCAAGCGCTTTATTAAGGTAACAGTTTTTTGGTTTCTTGCTTATATCTCGAAAACAGTTACTCCTATCAATTTTTATCTTTTTTTCAAAATTAAAGCTGATAAAATTTCCTACAAAATAGTTATTTGCATTTTTCTTGTAGGGCCAACCATAAGCGAGTTATAGAGTTGGATATAAATAATATTTAACAAAAATTTGCTTTAAAATAAAATGTTTGAAAAACTGAAATTAAACTAATTTAATTGTGTCTAACACTTTAGTAGAGGAAAAAGAAGAAGACATAAAAGTCACTAAAGGTTTCAAAGTTGTCTTTAATCGTCATATTAATAACAATAACATTAATAATAATAATACTAATAGTACTAAATTTGCTTATATGCAAACGCTTAATTAAGGTAACAGTGTTTTGGTTTCTTGCTCATATCTCGAAAACAGTTACTCCTATCAATTTTTATCTTTTTACTAAAATTCAAGCTGATAAAATTTCCTACAAAATAATTATTTGCATTTTTTATGTAGGACTAACCATAAGCGAGATATAAGATTGAAAATAATTAATATTTAAAAAAGAAGTGCTTTAACAGAAAATGTCTTGTGATTTAAAATACACTTAATTTATTAGGTTCAATACTTTATTAGAAAAAAAGAGGGTGACATATAAGTCACTGAAGTCTTCAGAGTCGATTTTAAATGCTGCATTTTCGTCTTCGTCTCAAACATTGAAAACTGAATTATATTTTTGTTCTGAAACGGTAACAGTTTTTACTTTGGTTTTTTGCTTGTATCTCGAAAACAGTTACTCCTATCAATTTTTATCTTTCTTTCAAAATTAAAGCTGATAACATTTCCTACAAAATAGTTATTTGCATTTTTCTTGTAGGACCAACCATAAGCGAGTTATAAAGTTGGATATAAATAATATTTAACAAAAACTTGCTTAAAAATAAAATGTTTGAAATACTGAAATTAAACTAAATTAATTGTGTCTAACACTTTAGTAGAGAAAAAAGAAAAAGACATAAAAGTCACCAAAGTCTTCAGAATCGTTTTTAGTCGTCATATTAATAACAATAACATTAATAATAATAATACTAATAGTACTAAATCTGCTTATATGCAAGCGCTTTATTAAGGTAACAGTTTTTTGGTTTCTTGCTTATATCTCGAAAACAGTTACTCCTATGAATTTTTGTCTTTCTTTCAAAATCAAAGCTGATAAAATATTCTACAAAATAGTTATTTGCATTTTTCTTGTAGGACCAACCATAAGCGAGTTATAGAGTTGGATATAAATAATATTTAACAAAAATTTGCTTTAAAATAAAATGTTTGAAAAACTGAAATTAAACTAATTTTACTGTGTCTAACACTTTAGTAGAGAAAAAACGAAAAGACATAAAAGTCACTAAAGGTTTCAGAGTTGTCTTTAGTTGTCATATTAATAACAATAACATTAATAATAATAATACTAATAGTTCTAAATTTGCTTATATGCAAACGCTTAATTAAGGTAACAGTGTTTTGGTTTCTTGCTTATATCTCGAAAACAGTTACTCCTATCAATTTTTATCTTTTTACTAAAATTCAAGCTGATAAAATTTCCTACAAAATAGTTATTTGCATTTTTCATGTAGGACTAACCATAAGCGAGATATATGATTGAAAATAATTAATATTTAAAAAAAAAGTGCTTTAACAGAAAATGTCTTGTGATTTAAAATACACTTAATTTATTGGGTCCAATACTTTATTAGAAGAAAAAGGAAGTGACATAAAAGTCACTGAAGTCTTCAGAGTCGTTTTTAAATGCTGCAGTTTCGTCTTCGTCTCAAACATTGAAAACCGAATTACATTTTTGTTCAGTAACAGTCACAGTTTTCTTATTGGTTTTTTGCTTATATCTCGAAAACAGTTACTCCTATCAATTTTTATCTTTCTTTCAAAATTAAAGCTGATAAAATTTCCTACAAGATAGTTATTTGCATTTTTCTTGTACGACCAACCATAAGCGAGTTATAGAGTTGGATATAAATCATATTTAACAAAAATTTGCTTTAAAATAAAATGTTTGAAAAACTGAAATTAAACTAATTTAATTGTGTCTAACACTTTAGTAGAGGAAAAAGAAGAAGACATAAAAGTCACTAAAGGTTTCAAAGTTGTCTTTAATCGTCATATTAATAACAATAACATTAATAATAATAATACTAATAGTACTAAATTTGCTAATATGCAAACGCTTAATTAAGGTAACAGTGTTTTGGTTTCTTGCTCATATCTCGAAAACAGTTACTCCTATCAACTTTTATTTTTTTACTAAAATTCAAGCTGATAAAATTTCCTACAAAATAATTATTTGCATTTTTTATGTAGGACTAACCATAAGCGAGATATAAGATTGAAAATAATTAATATTTAAAAAAGAAGTGCTTTAACAGAAAATGTCTTGTGATTTAAAATACACTTAATTTATTAGGTCCAATACTTTATTAGAAAAAAAGGGGGTGACATATAAGTCACTGAAGACTTCAGAATCGATTTTAAATGCTGCATTTTCGTCTTCGTCTCAAACATTGAAAACTGAATTACATTTTTGTTCTGAAACGGTAACAGTTTTTACATTGGTTTTTTGCTTATATCTCGAAAACAGTTACTCCTATCAATTTTTATCTTTCTTTCAAAATTAAAGCTGATAACATTTCCTACAAAATAGTTATTTGCATTTTTCTTGTAGGACCAGCCATAAGCGAGTTATAAAGTTGGATATAAATAATATTTAACAAAAACTTGCTTAAAAATAAAATGTTTGAAATACTGAAATTAAACTAAATTAATTGTGTCTAACACTTTAGTAGAGAAAAAAGAAAAAGACATAAAAGTCACCAAAGTCTTCAAAATCGTTTTTAGTCGTCATATTAATAACAATAACATTAATAATAATAATACTAATAGTACTAAATCTGCTTATATGCAAGCGCTTTATTAAGGTAACAGTTTTTTGGTTTCTTGCTTATATCTCGAAAACAGTTACTCCTATGAATTTTTGTCTTTCTTTAAAATCAATGCTGCTAAAATATTCTACAAAATAGTTATTTGCATTTTTCTTGTAGGACCAACCATAAGCGAGTTATAGAGTTGGATATAAATAATATTTAACAAAAATTTGCTTTAAAATAAAATGTTTGAAAAACTGAAATTAAACTAAATTAATTGTGTCTAACACTAGTAGAGAAAAAAGAAAAAGACATAAAAGTCACCAAAGTCTTCAGAATCGTTTTTAGTCGTCATATTAACAACAATAACATTAATAATAATAATACTAATAGTACTAAATTTGCTTATATGCAAACGCTTAATTAAGGTAACAGTGTTTTGGTTTCTTGCTCATATCTCGAAAACAGTTACTCCTATCAATTTTTATCTTTCTGTCAAAATTAAAGCTGATAACATTTCCTACAAAATAGTTATTTGCATTTTTCTTGTAGGACCAACCATAAGCGAGTTATAAAGTTGGATATAAATAATATTTAACAAAAACTTGCTTAAAAATAAAATGTTTGAAATACTGAAATTAAACTAAATTAATTGTGTCTAACACTAGTAGAGAAAAAAGAAAAAGACATAAAAGTCACCAAAGTCTTCAGAATCGTTTTTAGTCGTCATATTAACAACAATAACATTAATAATAATAATACTAATAGTACTAAATTTGCTTATATGCAAACGCTTAATTAAGGTAACAGTGTTTTGGTTTCTTGCTCATATCTCGAAAACAGTTACTCCTATCAATTTTTATCTTTTTTTCAAAATTAAAGCTGATAACATTTCCTACAAAATAGTTATTTGCATTTTTCTTGTGGGACCAACCATAAGCGAGTTATAAAGTTGGATATAAATAATATTTAACAAAAACTTGCTTAAAAATAAAATGTTTGAAATACTGAAATTAAACTAAATTAATTGTGTCTAACACTTTAGTAGAGAAAAAAGAAAAAGACACAAAAGTCACCAAAGTCTTCAGAATCGTTTTTAGTCGTCATATTAATAACAATAACATTAATAATAATATTACTAATAGTACTAAATCTGCTTATATGCAAGCGCTTTATTAAGGTAACAGTTTTTTGGTTTCTTGCTTATATCTCAAAAACAGTTACTCCTATGAATTTTTGTCTTTTTTTCAAAATTAAAGCTGATAAAATTTCCTACAAAATAGTTATTTGCATTTTTCTTGAAGGACCAACCATAAGCGAGTTATAGAGTTGGATATAAATACTTTTTAACAAAAATTTGCTTTAAAATAAAATGTTTGAAAATCTGAAATTAAACTAATTTAATTGTGTCTAACACTTTAGTAGAGGAAAAAGGAAAAGACATAAAAGTCACTAAAGGTTTCAGAGTTGTCTTTAGTTGTCATATTAATAACAATAACATTAATAATAATAATACTAATAGTACTAAATTTGCTTATATGCAAACGCTTAATTAAGGTAACAGTGTTTTGGTTTCTTGCTTATATCTCGAAAACAGTTACTCCTATCAATTTTTATCTTTTTACTAAAATTCAAGCTGATAAAATTTCCTATAAAATAGTTATTTGCATTTCTCATGTAGGACTAACCATAAGCGAGATATATGATTGAAAATAATTAATATTTAAAAAAAAGTGCTTTAACAGAAAATGTCTTGTGATTTAAAATACACTTAATTTATTGGGTCCAATACTTTATTAGAAGAAAAAGGAAGTGACATAAAAGTCACTGAAGTCTTCAGAGTCGTTTTTAAATGCTGCAGTTTCGTCTTCGTCTCAAACATTGAAAACTGAATTACATTTTTGTTCAGTAACAGTCACAGTTTTCTTATTGGTTTTTTGCTTATATCTCGAAATCAGTTACTCCTATCAATTTTTATCTTTCTGTCAAAACTAAAGCTGATAAAATTTCCTACAAAATAGTTATTTGCATTTTTCTTGTAGGACCAACCATAAGCGAGTTATAGAGTTGGAAATAAATAATATTTAACAAAAATTTGCTTTAAAATAAAATGTTTGAAAAACTGAAATTAAACTAATTTAATTGTGTCTAACACTTTAGTAGAGGAAAAAGAAGAAGACATAAAAGTCACTAAAGGTTTCAAAGTTGTCTTTAATCGTCATATTAATAACAATAACATTAATAATAATAATACTAATAGTACTAAATTTGCTTATATGCAAACGCTTAATTAAGGTAACAGTGTTTTGGTTTCTTGCTCATATCTCGAAAACAGTTACTCCTATCAACTTTTATCTCTTCACTAAAATTCAAGCTGATAAAATTTCCTACAAAATAATTATTTGCATTTTTTATGTAGGACTAACCATAAGCGGAATATAAGATTGAAAATAATTAATATTTAAAAAAGAAGTGCTTTAACAAAAAATGTCTTGTGATTTAAAATACACTTATATTATTAGGTCCAATACTTTATTAGAAAAAAAAGGGAGTGACATATAAGTCACTGAAGTCTTCAGAGTCGATTTTAAATGCTGCATTTTCGTCTTCGTCTCAAACATTGAATACTGAATTACATTTTTGTTCTGAAACGGTAACAGTTTTTACTTTGGTTTTTTGCTTATATCTCGAAAACAGTTACTCCTATCAATTTTTATCTTTCTTTCAAAATTAAAGCTGATAACATTTCCTACAAAATAGTTATTTGCATTTTTCTTGTAGGACCAACCATAAGCGAGTTATAAAGTTGGATATAAATAATATTTAACAAAAACTTGCTTAAAAATAAAATGTTTGAAATACTGAAATTAAACTAAATTAATTGTGTCTAACACTTTAGTAGAGAAAAAAGAAAAAGACATAAAAGTCACCAAAGTCTTCAAAATCGTTTTTAGTCGTCATATTAATAACAATAACATTAATAATAATAATAATACTAATAGTACTAAATCTGCTTATATGCAAGCACTTTATTAAGGTAACAGTTTTTTGGTTTCTTGCTTATATCTCGAAAACAGTTACTCCTATGAATTTTTGTCTTTCTTGTCTTCTTCTTTTTCCTCTACTAAAGTGTTAGACTCAATTAAATTAGTTTAATTTCAGTTTTTCAAACATTTTATTTTAAAGCAAATTTTTGTTAAATATTATTTATATCCAACTCTATAACTCGCTTATGGTTGGTCCTACAAGAAAAATGCAAATAACTATTTTGTAGGAAATTTTATCAGCTTTAATTTTGAAAAAAAGATAAAAATTGATAGGAGTAACTGTTTTCGAGATATAAGCAAAAAACCAATAAGAAAACTGTGACTGTTACTGAACAAAAATGTAATTCGGTTTTCAATGTTTGACACGAAGACGAAACTGCAGCATTTAAAAACGACTCTGAAGACTTCAGTGATTTTTATGTCACTTCCTTTTTCTTCTAATAAAGTATTGGACCCAATAAATTAAGTGTATTTTAAATCACAAGACATTTTCTGTTAAAGCACTTTTTTTTTAAATATTAATTATTTTCAATCATATATCTCGCTTATGGTTAGTCCTACATGAAAAATGCAAATAACTATTTTGTAGGAAAATTTATCAGCTTAAATTTTAGTAAAAAAATAAAAATTTATAGGAGTAACTGTTTTCGAGATATAAGCAAGAAACCAAAACACTGTTACCTTAATTAAGCGTTTGCATATAAGCAAATTTAGTACTATTAGTATTATTATTATTAATGTTATTGTTATTAATATGACAACTAAAGACAACTCTGAAACCTTTAGTGACTTTTATGTCTTTTCCTTTTTTCTCTACTAAAGTGTTAGACACAATTAATTTAGTTTAATTTCAGTTTTTCAAACATTTTATTTTAAAGCAAATTTTTGTTAAATATTATTTATATCCAACTCTATACTCGCTTATGGTTGGTCCTACAAGAAAAATGCAAATAACTATTTTGTAGGAAATGTTATCAGCTTTAATTTTGAAAGAAAGATAAAAATTGATAGGAGTAACTGTTTTCGAGATATAAGCAAAAAACCAAAGTAAAAACTGTTACCGTTTCAGAACAAAAATGTAATTCAGTTTTCAATGTTTGAGACGAAGACGAAAATGCAGCATTTAAAATCGACCCTGAAGACTTCAGTGACTTATATGTCACCCCCTTTTTTTTTAATAAAGTATTGGACCTAATAAATTAAGTGTATTTTAAATTACAAGACATTTTCTGTTAAAGCACTTCTTTTTTAAATATTAATTATTTTCAATCTTATATCTCGCTTATGGTTAGTCCTACATAAAAAATGCAAATAACTATTTTGTAGGAAATTTTATCAGCTTGAATTTTAGTAAAAAGATAAAAATTGATAGGAGTAACTGTTTTCGAGATATGAGCAAGAAACCAAAACACTGTTACCTTAATTAAGTGTTTGCATATAAGCAAATTTAGTACTATTAGTATTATTATTATTAATGTTATTGTTATTAATATGACTATTAAAGACAACTTTGAAACCTTTAGTGACTTTTATGTCTTCTTCTTTTTCCTCTACTAAAGTGTTAGACACAATTAAATTAGTTTAATTTCAGTTTTTCAAACATTTTATTTTAAAGCAAATTTTTGTTAAATATTATTTATATCCAACTCTATAACTCGCTTATGGTTGGTCCTACAAGAAAAATGCAATTAACTATTTTGTAGGAAATTTTATCATCTTTAATTTTGAAGAAAGATAAAAATTGATAGGAGTAACTGTTTTCGAGATATAAGCAAAAAACCAATAAGAAAACTGTGACTGTTACTGAACAAAAATGTAATTCGGTTTTCAATGTTTGAGACGAAGACGAAACTGCAGCATTTAAAAACGACTCTGAAGACTTCAGTGACTTTTATGTCACTTCCTTTTTCTTCTAATAAAGTATTGGACCCAATAAATTAAGTGTATTTTAAATCACAAGACATTTTCTGTTAAAGCACTTTTTTTTTTAAATATTAATTATTTTCAATCATATATCTCGCTTATGGTTAGTCCTACATGAAAAATGCAAATAACTATTTTGTAGGAAATTTTATCAGCTTGAATTTTAGTAAAATGATAAAAATTGATAGAAGTAACTGTTTTCGAGATATAAGCAAGAAACCAAAACACTGTTACCTTAATTAAGCGTTTGCATATAAGCAAATTTAGTACTATTAGTATTATTATTATTAATGTTATTGTTATTAATATGACAACTAAAAACAACTCTGAAACCTTTAGTGACTTTTATGTCTTTTCCTTTTTTTTCTACTAAAGTGTTAGACACAGTTAAATTAGTTTAATTTCCGTTTTTCAAACATTTTATTTTAAAGCAAATTTTTGTTAAATATTATTTATATCCAACTCTATAACTCGCTTATGGTTGGTCCTACAAGAAAAATGCAAATAGCTATTTTGTAGAATATTTTATCAGCTTTAATTTTGAAAGAAAGACAAAAATTCATAGGAGTAACTGTTTTCGAGATATAAGCAAGAAACCAAAAAACTGTTACCTTAATAAAGCGCTTGCATATAAGCAGATTTAGTACTATTAGTATTATTATTATTAATGTTATTGTTATTAATATGACGACTAAAAACGATTCTGAAGACTTTGGTGACTTTTATGTCTTTTTCTTTTTTCTCTACTAAAGTGTTAGACACAATTAATTTAGTTTAATTTCAGTATTTCAAACATTTTATTTTTAAGCAAGTTTTTGTTAAATATTATTTATATCCAACTTTATAACTCGCTTATGGTTGGTCTTACAAGAAAAATGCAAATAACTATTTTGTAGGAAATGTTATCAGCTTTAATTTTGAAAGAAAGATAAAAATTGATAGGAGTAACTGTTTTCGAGATATAAGCAAAACACCAAAGTAAAAACTGTTACCGTTTCAGAACAAAAATGTAATTCAGTTTTCAATGTTTGAGACGAAGACGAAAATGCAGCATTTAAAATCAACTCTGAAGACTTCAGTGACTTATATGTCACCCCCTTTTTTTTTAATAAAGTATTGGACCTAATAAATTAAGTGTATTTTAAATCACAAGACATTTTCTGTTAAAGCACTTCTTTTTTAAATATTAATTATTTTCAATCTTATATCTCGCTTATGGTTAGTCCTACATAAAAAATGCAAATAACTATTTTGTAGGAAATTTTATCAGCTTGAATTTTAGTAAAAAGATAAAAATTGATAGGAGTAACTGTTTTCGAGATATGAGCAAGAAACCAAAACACTGTTACCTTAATTAAGCGTTTGCATATAAGCAAATTTAGTACTATTAGTATTATTATTATTAATGTTATTGTTATTAATATGACGATTAAAGAAAACTTTGAAATCTTTAGTGACTTTTATGTCTTCTTCTTTTTCCTCTACTAAAGTGTTAGACACAATTAAATTAGTTTAATTTCAGTTTTTCAAACATTTTATTTTAAAGCAAATTTCTGTTAAATATTATTTATATCCAACTCTATAACTCGCTTATGGTTGGTCCTACAAGAAAAATGCAAATAACTATTTTGTAGGAAATTTTATCAGCTTTAATTTTGACAGAAAAATAAAAATTGATAGGAGTAACTGTTTTCGAGATATAAGCAAAAAACCAATAAGAAAACTGTGACTGTTACTGAACAAAAATGTAATTCAGTTTTCAATGTTTGAGACGAAGACGAAACTGCAGCATTTAAAAACGACTCTGAAGACTTCAGTGACTTTTATGTCACTTCCTTTTTCTTCTAATAAAGTATTGGACCCAATAAATTAAGTGTATTTTAAATCACAAGACATTTTCTGTTAAAGCACTTCTTTTTTAAATATTAATTATTTTCAATCATATATCTCGCTTATGGTTAGTCCTACATGAAAAATGCAAATAACTATTTTGTAGGAAATTTTATCAGCTTGAATTTTAGTAAAAAGATAAAAATTGATAGGAGTAACTGTTTTCGAGATATAAGCAAGAAACCAAAACACTGTTACCTTAATTAAGCGTTTGCATATAAGCAAATTTAGTACTATTAGTATTATTATTATTAATGTTATTGTTATTAATATGACAACTAAAGACAACTCTGAAACCTTTAGTGACTTTTATGTCTTTTCCTTTTTTCTCTACTAAAGTGTTAGACACAGTTAAATTAGTTTAATTTCCGTTTTTCAAACATTTTATTTTAAAGCAAATTTTTGTTAAATATTATTTATATCCAACTCTATAACTCGCTTATGGTTAGTCCTACAAGAAAAATGCAAATAATTATTTTGTAGAATATTTTATCAGCTTTAATTTTGAAAGAAAGACAAAAATTCATAGGAGTAACTGTTTTCGAGATATAAGCAAGAAACCAAAAAACTGTTACCTTAATAAAGCGCTTGCATATAAGCAGATTTAGTACTATTAGTATTATTATTATTAATGTTATTGTTATTAATATGACGACTAAAAACGATTCTGAAGACTTTGGTGACTTTTATGTCTTTTTCTTTTTTCTCTACTAAAGTGTTAGACACAATTAATTTAGTTTAATTTCAGTATTTCAAACATTTTATTTTTAAGCAAGTTTTTGTTAAATATTATTTATATCCAACTTTATAACTCGCTTATGGTTGGTCTTACAAAAAAAATGCAAATAACTATTTTGTAGAAAATGTTATCAGCTTTAATTTTGAAAGAAAGATAAAAATTGATAGGAGTAACTGTTTTCGAGATATAAGCAAAAAACCAAACTAAAAACTGTTACCGTTTCAGAACAAAAATGTAATTCAGTTTTCAATGTTTGAGACGAAGACGAAAATGCAGCATTTAAAATCGACTCTGAAGACTTCAGTGACTTATATGTCACCCCCTTTTTTTTTTAATAAAGTATTGGACCTAATAAATTAAGTGTATTTTAAATCACAAGACATTTTCTGTTAAAGCACTTCTTTTTTAAATATTAATTATTTTCAATCTTATATCTCGCTTATGGTTAGTCCTACATAAAAAATGCAAATAACTATTTTGTAGGAAATTTTATCAGCTTGAATTTTAGTAAAAAGATAAAAATTGATAGGAAAAACTGTTTTCGAGATATGAGCAAGAAACCAAAACACTGTTACCTTAATTAAGCGTTTGCATATAAGCAAATTTAGTACTATTAGTATTATTATTATTAATGTTATTGTTATTAATATGACGATTAAAGACAACTTTGAAACTTTTAGTAACTTTTATGTCTTCTTCTTTTTCCTCTACTAAAGTGTTAGACACAGTTAAATTAGTTTAATTTCCGTTTTTCAATCATTTTATTTTAAAGCAAATTTTTGTTAAATATTATTTATATCCAACTCTATAACTCGCTTATGGTTGGTCCTACAAGAAAAATGCAAATAACTATTTTGTAGAATATTTTATCAGCTTTAATTTTGAAAGAAAGACAAAAATTCATAGGAGTAACTGTTTTCGAGATATAAGCAAGAAACCAAAAAACTGTTACCTTAATAAAGCGCTTGCATATAAGCAAATTTAGTACTATTAGTATTATTATTATTAATGTTATTGTTATTAATATGACAACTAAAGACAACTCTGAAACCTTTAGTGACTTTTATGTCTTTTCCTTTTTTCTCTACTAAAGTGTTAGACACAGTTAAATTAGTTTAATTTCCGTTTTTCAAACATTTTATTTTAAAGCAAATTTTTGTTAAATATTATTTATATCCAACTCTATAACTCGCTTATGGTTGGTCCTACAAGAAAAATGCAAATAACTATTTTGTAGAATATTTTATCAGCTTTAATTTTGAAAGAAAGACAAAAATTCATAGGAGTAACTGTTTTCGAGATATAAGCAAGAAACCAAAAAACTGTTACCTTAATAAAGCGCTTGGATATAAGCAGATTTAGTACTATTAGTATTATTATTATTAATGTTATTGTTATTAATATGACGACTAAAAACGATTCTGAAGACTTTGGTGACTTTTATGTCTTTTTCTTTTTTCTCTACTAAAGTGTTAGACACAATTAATTTAGTTTAATTTCAGTATTTCAAACATTTTATTTTTAAGCAAGTTTTTGTTAAATATTATTTATATCCAACTTTATAACTCGCTTATGGTTGGTCTTACAAAAAAAATGCAAATAACTATTTTGTAGAAAATGTTATCAGCTTTAATTTTGAAAGAAAGATAAAAATTGATAGGAGTAACTGTTTTCGAGATATAAGCAAAAAACCAAACTAAAAACTGTTACCGTTTCAGAACAAAAATGTAATTCAGTTTTCAATGTTTGAGACGAAGACGAAAATGCAGCATTTAAAATCGACTCTGAAGACTTCAGTGACTTATATGTCACCCCCTTTTTTTTTTAATAAAGTATTGGACCTAATAAATTAAGTGTATTTTAAATCACAAGACATTTTCTGTTAAAGCACTTCTTTTTTAAATATTAATTATTTTCAATCTTATATCTCGCTTATGGTTAGTCCTACATAAAAAATGCAAATAACTATTTTGTAGGAAATTTTATCAGCTTGAATTTTAGTAAAAAGATAAAAATTGATAGGAAAAACTGTTTTCGAGATATGAGCAAGAAACCAAAACACTGTTACCTTAATTAAGCGTTTGCATATAAGCAAATTTAGTACTATTAGTATTATTATTATTAATGTTATTGTTATTAATATGACGATTAAAAACAACTTTGAAACTTTTAGTAACTTTTATGTCTTCTTCTTTTTCCTCTACTAAAGTGTTAGACACAGTTAAATTAGTTTAATTTCCGTCTTTCAATCATTTTATTTTAAAGCAAATTTTTGTTAAATATTATTTATATCCAACTCTATAACTCGCTTATGGTTGGTCCTACAAGAAAAATGCAAATAACTATTTTGTAGAATATTTTATCAGCTTTAATTTTGAAAGAAAGACAAAAATTCATAGGAGTAACTGTTTTCGAGATATAAGCAAGAAACCAAAAAACTGTTACCTTAATAAAGCGCTTGCATATAAGCAAATTTAGTACTATTAGTATTATTATTATTAATGTTATTGTTATTAATATGACAACTAAAGACAACTCTGAAACCTTTAGTGACTTTTATGTCTTTTCCTTTTTTCTCTACTAAAGTGTTAGACACAGTTAAATTAGTTTAATTTCCGTTTTTCAAACATTTTATTTTAAAGCAAATTTTTGTTAAATATTATTTATATCCAACTCTATAACTCGCTTATGGTTGGTCCTACAAGAAAAATGCAAATAACTATTTTGTAGAATATTTTATCAGCTTTAATTTTGAAAGAAAGACAAAAATTCATAGGAGTAACTGTTTTCGAGATATAAGCAAGAAACCAAAAAACTGTTACCTTAATAAAGCGCTTGGATATAAGCAGATTTAGTACTATTAGTATTATTATTATTAATGTTATTGTTATTAATATGACGACTAAAAACGATTCTGAAGACTTTGGTGACTTTTATGTCTTTTTCTTTTTTCTCTACTAAAGTGTTAGACACAATTAATTTAGTTTAATTTCAGTATTTCAAACATTTTATTTTTAAGCAAGTTTTTGTTAAATATTATTTATATCCAACTTTATAACTCGCTTATGGTTGGTCTTACAAAAAAAAATGCAAATAATTATTTTGTAGAAAATGTTATCAGCTTTAATTTTGAAAGAAAGATAAAAATTGATAGGAGTAACTGTTTTCGAGATTATAATTTAAGCAAAAAACCAAAGTAAAAACTGTTACCGTTTCAAAACAAAAATGTAATTCAGTTTTCAATGTTTGAGACGAAGACGAAAATGCAGCATTTAAAATCGACTCTGAAGACTTCGCTTATGGTTGGTCCTACAAGAAAAATGCAAATAACTATTCTGTAGAATATTTTATCAGCTTTAATTTTGAAAGAAAGACAAAAATTCATAGGAGTAACTGTTTTCGAGATATAAGCTAGAAACCAAAAAACTGTTACCTTAATAAAGCGCTTGCATATAAGCAGATTTAGTACTATTAGTATTATTATTATTAATGTTTTTGTTATTAATATGACGACTAAAAACGATTTTGAAGACTTTGGTGACTTTTATGTCCTTTTCTTTTTTCTCTACTAAAGTGTTAGACACAATTAATTTAGTTTAATTTCCGTATTTCAAACATTTTATTTTTAAGCAAGTTTTTGTTAAATATTATTTATATCCAACTTTATAACTCGCTTATGGTTGGTCCTACAAGAAAAATGCAAATAACTATTTTGTAGGAAATGTTATCAGCTTTAATTTTGAAAGAAAGATAAAAATTGATAGGAGTAACTGTTTTCGAGATATAAGCAAAAAACCAAACTAAAAACTGTTACCGTTTCAGAACAAAAATGTAATTCAGTTTTCAATGTTTGAGACGAAGACGAAAATGCAGCATTTAAAATCGACTCTGAAGACTTCAGTGACTTATATGTCACCCCCTTTTTTTTTTAATAAAGTATTGGACCTAATAAATTAAGTGTATTTTAAATCACAAGACATTTTCTGTTAAAGCACTTCTTTTTTAAATATTAATTATTTTCAATCTTATATCTCGCTTATGGTTAGTCCTACATAAAAAATGCAAATAACTATTTTGTAGGAAATTTTATCAGCTTGAATTTTAGTAAAAAGATAAAAATTGATAGGAATAACTGTTTTCGAGATATGAGCAAGAAACCAAAACACTGTTACCTTAATTAAGCGTTTGCATATAAGCAAATTTAGTACTATTAGTATTATTATTATTAATGTTATTGTTATTAATATGACGATTAAAGACAACTTTGAAACTATTAGTAACTTTTATGTCTTCTTCTTTTTCCTCTACTAAAGTGTTAGACACAGTTAAATTAGTTTAATTTCCGTTTTTCAATCATTTTATTTTAAAGCAAATTTTTGTTAAATATTATTTATATCCAACTCTATAACTCGCTTATGGTTGGTCCTACAAGAAAAATGCAAATAACTATTTTGTAGAATATTTTATCAGCTTTAATTTTGAAAGAAAGACAAAAATTCATAGGAGTAACTGTTTTCGAGATATAAGCAAGAAACCAAAAAACTGTTACCTTAATAAAGCGCTTGCATATAAGCAAATTTAGTACTATTAGTATTATTATTATTAATGTTATTGTTATTAATATGACAACTAAAGACAACTCTGAAACCTTTAGTGACTTTTATGTCTTTTCCTTTTTTCTCTACTAAAGTGTTAGACACAGTTAAATTAGTTTAATTTCCGTTTTTCAAACATTTTATTTTAAAGCAAATTTTTGTTAAATATTATTTATATCCAACTCTATAACTCGCTTATGGTTGGTCCTACAAGAAAAATGCAAATAACTATTTTGTAGAATATTTTATCAGCTTTAATTTTGAAAGAAAGACAAAAATTCATAGGAGTAACTGTTTTCGAGATATAAGCAAGAAACCAAAAAACTGTTACCTTAATAAAGCGCTTGGATATAAGCAGATTTAGTACTATTAGTATTATTATTATTAATGTTATTGTTATTAATATGACGACTAAAAACGATTCTGAAGACTTTGGTGACTTTTATGTCTTTTTCTTTTTTCTCTACTAAAGTGTTAGACACAATTAATTTAGTTTAATTTCAGTATTTCAAACATTTTATTTTTAAGCAAGTTTTTGTTAAATATTATTTATATCCAACTTTATAACTCGCTTATGGTTGGTCTTACAAAAAAAAATGCAAATAATTATTTTGTAGAAAATGTTATCAGCTTTAATTTTGAAAGAAAGATAAAAATTGATAGGAGTAACTGTTTTCGAGATTATAATATAAGCAAAAAACCAAAGTAAAAACTGTTACCGTTTCAAAACAAAAATGTAATTCAGTTTTCAATGTTTGAGACGAAGACGAAAATGCAGCATTTAAAATCGACTCTGAAGACTTCGCTTATGGTTGGTCCTACAAGAAAAATGCAAATAACTATTCTGTAGAATATTTTATCAGCTTTAATTTTGAAAGAAAGACAAAAATTCATAGGAGTAACTGTTTTCGAGATATAAGCTAGAAACCAAAAAACTGTTACCTTAATAAAGCGCTTGCATATAAGCAGATTTAGTACTATTAGTATTATTATTATTAATGTTTTTGTTATTAATATGACGACTAAAAACGATTCTGAAGACTTTGGTGACTTTTATGTCCTTTTCTTTTTTCTCTACTAAAGTGTTAGACACAATTAATTTAGTTTAATTTCCGTATTTCAAACATTTTATTTTTAAGCAAGTTTTTGTTAAATATTATTTATATCCAACTTTATAACTCGCTTATGGTTGGTCCTACAAGAAAAATGCAAATAACTATTTTGTAGGAAATGTTATCAGCTTTAATTTTGAAAAAAAGATAAAAATTGATACAAGTAACTGTTTTCGAGATATAAGCAAAAAACCAAAGTAAAAACTGTTACCGTTTCAAAACAAAAATGTAATTCAGTTTTCAATGTTTGAGACGAAGACGAAAATGCAGCATTTAAAATCGACTCTGAAGACTTCAGTGACTTATATGTCACCCCCTTTTTTTTCTAATAAAGTATTGGACCTAATAAATTAAGTGTATTTTAAATCACAAGACATTTTCTGTTAAAGCACTTCTTTTTTAAATATTAATTATTTTCAATCTTATATCTCGCTTATGGTTAGTCCTACATAAAAAATGCAAATAACTATTTTGTAGGAAATTTTATCAGCTTGAATTTTAGTAAAAAGATAAAAATTGATAGGAGTAACTGTTTTCGAGATATGAGCAAGAAACCAAAACACTGTTACCTTAATTAAGCGTTTGCATATAAGCAAATTTAGTACTATTAGTATTATTATTATTAATGTTATTGTTATTAATATGACGATTAAAAACAACTTTGAAACCTTTAGTGACTTTTATGTCTTCTTCTTTTTCCTCTACTAAAGTGTTAGACACAATTAAATTAGTTTAATTTCAGTTTTTCAAACATTTTATTTTAAAGCAAATTTTTGTTAAATATTATTTATATCCAACTCTATAACTCGCTTATGGTTGGTCCTACAAGAAAAATGCAAATAACTATTTTGTAGGAAATTTTATCAGCTTTAATTTTGAAAGAAAGATAAAAATTAATAGGAGTAACTGTTTTCGAGATATAAGCAAAAAACCAATAAGAAAACTGTGACTGTTACTGAACAAAAATGTAATTCGGTTTTCAATATTTGAGACGAAGACGAAAATGCATCATTTACAAACGACTCTAAAAACTTCAGTGACATTTCTGTCACCTCCTTTTTCTTCTAATAAAGTATTGGACCCAATAAATTAAGTGTATTTTAAATCACAAGACATTTTCTGTTAAAGCACATTTTTTTTTAAATATCAATTATTTTCAAACTTATATCTCGCTTATGGTTAGTCCTACATGAAAAATGCAAATAACTATTTTGTAGGAAATTTTATCAGCTTTAATTTTAGTGAAAAGATAAAAATTGATAGGAGTAACTGTTTTCGAGATATAAGCAAGAAACCAAAAAACTGTTACCTTAATTAAGGGCTTGCATATAAGCAAATTTAGTACTAAAAACAACTCTGAAGACTTTGGTGACTTTTATGTCTTCTTCTTTTTCCTCTACTAAAGTGTTAGACACAATTAATTTAGTTTAATTTCGGTTTTTCAAACATTTTATTTTAAAGCAAATTTTTGTTAAAGATTATTTATATCCAACTCTATAACTCGCTTACGGTTGGTCCTACAAGAAAAATGCAAATAACTATTTTGTAGAATATTTTATCAGCTTTAATTTTGAAAGAAAGACAAAAATTCATAGGAGTAACTGTTTTCGAGATATAAGCAAGAAACCAAAAAACTGTTACCTTAATAAAGCGCTTGGATATAAGCAGATTTAGTACTATTAGTATTATTATTATTAATGTTATTGTTATTAATATGACGACTAAAAACGATTCTGAAGACTTTGGTGACTTTTATGTCTTTTTCTTTTTTCTCTACTAAAGTGTTAGACACAATTAATTTAGTTTAATTTCAGTATTTCAAACATTTTATTTTTAAGCAAGTTTTTGTTAAATATTATTTATATCCAACTTTATAACTCGCTTATGGTTAGTCTTACAAAAAAAATGCAAATAATTATTTTGTAGAAAATGTTATCAGCTTTAATTTTGAAAGAAAGATAAAAATTGATAGGAGTAACTGTTTTCGAGATTATAATATAAGCAAAAAACCAAAGTAAAAACTGTTACCGTTTCAAAACAAAAATGTAATTCAGTTTTCAATGTTTGAGACGAAGACGAAAATGCAGCATTTAAAATCGACTCTGAAGACTTCGCTTATGGTTGGTCCTACAAGAAAAATGCAAATAACTATTCTGTAGAATATTTTATCAGCTTTAATTTTGAAAGAAAGACAAAAATTCATAGGAGTAACTGTTTTCGAGATATAAGCAAGAAACCAAAAAACTGTTACCTTAATAAAGCGCTTGCATATAAGCAGATTTAGTACTATTAGTATTATTATTATTAATGTTATTGTTATTAATATGACGACTAAAAACGATTTTGAAGACTTTGGTGACTTTTATGTCCTTTTCTTTTTTCTCTACTAAAGTGTTAGACACAATTAATTTAGTTTAATTTCAATATTTCAAACATTTTATTTTTAAGCAAGTTTTTGTTAAATATTATTTATATCCAACTTTATAACTCGCTTATGGTTGGTCCTACAAGAAAAATGCAAATAACTATTTTGTAGGAAAAGTTATCAGCTTTAATTTTGAAAGAAAGATAAAAATTGATAGGAGTAACTGTTTTCGAGATATAAGCAAAAAACCAAAGTAAAAACTGTTACCGTTTCAAAACAAAAATGTAATTCAGTTTTCAATGTTTGAGACGAAGACGAAAATGCAGCATTTAAAATCGACTCTGAAGACTTCAGTGACTTATATGTCACCCCCTTTTTTTTCTAATAAAGTATTGGACCTAATAAATTAAGTGTATTTTAAATCACAAGACATTTACTGTTAAAGCACTTCTTTTTTAAATATTAATTATTTTCAATCTTATATCTCGCTTATGGTTAGTCCTACATAAAAAATGCAAATAACTATTTTGTAGGAAATTTTATCAGCTTGAATTTTAGTAAAAAGATAAAAATTGATAGGAGTAACTGTTTTCGAGATATGAGCAAGAAACCAAAACACTGTTACCTTAATTAAGCGTTTGCATATAAGCAAATTTAGTACTATTAGTATTATTATTATTAATGTTATTGTTATTAATATGACGATTAAAGACAACTTTGAAACCTTTAGTGACTTTTATGTCTTCTTCTTTTTCCTCTACTAAAGTGTTAGACACAATTAAATTAGTTTAATTTCAGTTTTTCAAACATTTTATTTTAAAGCAAATTTTTGTTAAATATTATTTATATCCAACTCTATAACTCGCTTATGGTTGGTCCTACAAGAAAAATGCAAATAACTATTTTGTAGGAAATTTTATCAGCTTTAATTTTGAAAGAAAGATAAAAATTAATAGGAGTAACTGTTTTCGAGATATAAGCAAAAAACCAATAAGAAAACTGTGACTGTTACTGAACAAAAATATAATTCGGTTTTCAATATTTGAGACGAAGACGAAAATGCATCATTTACAAACGACTCTAAAAACTTCAGTGACATTTCTGTCACCTCCTTTTTCTTCTAATAAAGTATTGGACCCAATAAATTAAGTGTATTTTAAATCACAAGACATTTTCTGTTAAAGCACATTTTTTTTTAAATATCAATTATTTTCAAACTTATATCTCGCTTATGGTTAGTCCTACATGAAAAATGCAAATAACTATTTTGTAGGAAATTTTATCAGCTTTAATTTTAGTGAAAAGATAAAAATTGATAGGAGTAACTGTTTTCGAGATATAAGCAAGAAACGAAAAAACTGTTACCTTAATTAAGGGCTTGCATATAAGCAAATTTAGTACTAAAAACAACTCTGAAGACTTTGGTGACTTTTATGTCTTCTTCTTTTTCCTCTACTAAAGTGTTAGACACAATTAATTTAGTTTAATTTCGGTTTTTCAAACATTTTATTTTAAAGCAAATTTTTGTTAAAGATTATTTATATCCAACTCTATAACTCGCTTACGGTTGGTCCTACAAAAAAAATGCGAATAACTATTTTGTAGAAAATTTTATCAGCTTTAATTTTGAAAGAAAGATAAAAATTGATAGGAGTAACTGTTTTCGAGATATAAGCAAAAAACCAATAAGAAAACTGTAACTGTTACTGAACAAAAATGTAATTCAGTTTTCAATGTTCGACTCTGAAGACTTCAGTGACTTTTATGTCTCCTCCTTTTTTTTCTAATAAAGTATTGGACCCATTAAATTAAGTGTATTTTAAATCACAAGACATTTTCTGTTAAAGCACTTCTTTTTAAATATTAATTATTTTCAAACTTATATCTCGCTTATGGTTAGTCCTACAAGAAAAATGCAAATTAGTATTTTGTAGGAAATTTTATCAGCTTTAATTTTAGTAAAAAGATAAAAATTGATAGAAGTAACTGTTTTCGAGATATAAGCAAAAAACCAAAAAACTGTTACCTTAATTAAGCGCTTGCATATAAGCAAATTTAATAATATTAGTATTATTAATATTAATGTTATTGTTATTAATATGACGACTAAAAACGACTCTCAAGACTTTGGTGACTTTTATGTCTTCTCGTTTTTCCTCTACTAAAGTGTTAGTCTTAATTTAGTTTAATTTCGGT
>NC_087396.1:1812500-1857500 GCF_031307605.1 Tribolium castaneum | reverse complement strand
CTTATTCTGGCTCAAAACTGCAAATTATGTATTACTTTGGATAAAAGTAGTTTATCCCGATTACTCCTTTGCTTAGAATAGAGCAAACTTGTATAAAACTTAATGAAAACTTTAAATTTCGTCTCAAAGAAATAATTTACGTTATAGTTTTGACCAGAACTGTTAATTTCAAACGATTTTATGCCCCCAAACGAGAAAACTTTCACTAAACAGATGCCAAACGCCTTAGTTCGTTTTATAAAAACGACATGTTACAGTTTGAACAAAAAAATTATTTTCGTTGTTGTGTCAAAATAATTTATTTCGAATGATTCAATGGAGCGAAACGAGTAAACTTTTATAGGACAGATGCAAAATACCATATTACCACTTAAATCGTTATTTTAAAGCAAAGTATTAGCTTTTGCACTTGTTCAATTAAAGTTTGCTTACTTCGAAGTATGTAGTCGTCCGAAATAATTTTTTTTTGTCAAAACTATAACGTAATTTGTTCTTTTGAGCTTGAATATAGAGTTTTCATTACGTTTTATAGTAGTTTACTCTACTCTAAGCATAGAATCAAACAGAGTAATCCGCTTTTGTTAAAACTGATACATAATTTGCTCTTATTTTCGAGAATAAGACATTTTCAATATGTTTGATAAAATTTTTCTTGTTTATAGCAAGGAATAGTTTAAAATAAGCTGTATTTGCCTAAACTGATACGTAATTCGATATTGGTGCATGGATACGATGTTTTCAGTTTCTTTGACGTGTGAAATTTCTTGTTGCAAAAGGTAATAATTTGCTTTAAAACAACGCTTTATATGGTAATATGTGGTTTTGCATCTGCCCCATAAAAGTTCATTAGTTTCGAATCATAAAATCGTTTGAAATAAACAGTGCTGGTCAAAACTATAACGTAAATTATTTCTTTGAGACGAAATTTAAAGTTTTCATTAAGTTTTATACAAGTTTACTCTATTCTAAGTAAAGGAGTAATCAGGATAAATTGCTTTTATCTAGAGTAATATATAATTTGCAGTTTTCAGCCAGAATAAGACGTTTTTAATCTTTTTAATGTAAGTTTTTGTATTTAAAACAAAGGATCGTCTAAAGTAAGCAGTTTTTGTCCAGACTGAAACGTAATTCCAATTTCTGTGCCTGAATAAGGGGTTTTCAGTTACTTTGATGTAAGGTTTCATGTTTGTAACAATGAATTAACGAAAATAATTGGTTTTTATCCAAACTGTGTCATGAATCGTTTTTAAAAGGCGAAATAAGATGTTTTTCCTCTGTACAGTGAAAGTTTACTCGTTTCAAAGCATAGAACCGTTTGAAATTAACAGCTCTCGTTAAGACTATAACGCAAATCTTTTGTTTTGTACTAAAATAAGACGTTTTTAGTCAGTTTGATATAAGTTTTCTTGTTCAAAGCAAAATATTGTCGAAAATCAACCGTTTTTGTCTAAACTGATACAAAATTCGGTGGTTTGTGTCCGAATACAAAGTTTTCAGATTCTTTAATGTTAGGTTTGCTGCTTCTAACAAAGAATCAACGAAAATATTTTGTTTTAATACAAACTGCAATATAAAATGTCTTTATAGGACAAAACATGATGTTTGGCGTCTGTTTAATAAAAATTTACTCGTTTGGAAGCATAGAATCATTCCAAATAAGCTATTCTCGTCGAAACTATAATGTAATTAGTATTTTGTGCTAGAATACAGCGTTTTTGTTTGATTTATTAACAATTTTGTCTATTTTAAGCAATGAAACGAATAGGATTAGCTGCCTTTATCCAAAGTGATACATAAATTGCTCTTTTATGCCAGATTAATACGTTTTTAGTCTGTTCGATGTATATTTTCATGTTCAAAGCAAAAGATCGTCTAAAATAAGCCGTTTTTGTTTGAACTGATGAACAATTCAGACTGAGAGTCAACAAAAATAATTTGTTTTAATCCAAACTGATACTTTTTGACCCTATAAGAGTCCTATAAGAGTCCGAGATACGCCGTTCTCGTCAAGTCTATAACGTAATTCATTTTTTTGTGTCAGAATACGACGTTTTCTGTCTGTTTAATATAATTTTTTAATAATAATAATAATAACAATAATAATAATAATAATAATAATAATAATAATAATAATAATAATAATAATAGTAATAATAATAATAATAATAATAATAATAACAATAATAATAATAATAATAATAATAATAATAGTAATAATAATAATAATAATAATAATAATAGTAATAAAAGTAAGCTTAGTTTTCTAAGCAAAAATGAAGCTTATTTTGTGTGTTATATGAGCGATTTCTCATTTCTATGCAAGAAATCATCTGTGATCTGTATTTTTAGGCAAGAAATTGTCTAAAATTAATAACTCATTTTAAAACTGGTATAAAAACATTTACTATACAAAAGTTAATAATAATAATAATAATAATAATAATAATAGTAATAATAATAATAATAATAATAATAATAAAAATAATAATAATAGTAATAAAAGTAAGCTTAGTTTTCTAAGCAAAAATGAAGCTTATTTTGTGTGTTATATGAGCGTTTTCTCATTTCTATGCAAGAAATCATTTGTGATCTGTATTTTTAGGCAAGAAATTGTCTAAAATTAATAACTCATTTTAAAACTGGTATAAAAACATTTACTATACAAAAGTTAATAATAATAATAATAATAATAATAATAATAGTAATAATAATAATAATAATAATAATAATAATAAAAATAATAATAATAGTAATAAAAGTAAGCTTAGTTTTCTAAGCAAAAATGAAGCTTATTTTGTGTGTTATATGAGCGTTTTCTCATTTCTATGCAAGAGATCATCTGTGATCTGTGTTTTTAGGCAAGAAATTGAATAAAATTAATAACTCATTTTAAAACTGGTATAAAAACATTTACTATACAAAAGTTAATAATAATAATAATAATAATAATAATAATAATAATAATAATAATAGTAATAATAACAATAATAATAGTAATAATAATAATAATAATAATAATAAAAATAATAATAATAGTAATAAAAGAAATAATAACAATAATAATAATAATAATAATAATAATAATAATAATAATAATAATGATAATAATACTTATAATAATGAATTTCTTTGTAAATTAATGCTTAGTTTTTCTAAGCAAAAATGATGCTTATTTTGTGTTATCTGAGCGTTTTCTCATTTCTATGCAAGAGATCATCTGTGATCTGTTTTTTTAGGCAAGAAATTGTCTAAAATTAATAACTCATTTTAAAACTGGTATAAAAACATTTACTATACAAAAGTTATAATCGGTTTTTAATAATAATAATAATAATAATAATAATAATAATAATAATAATAATAATAATAATAATAATAATAATAAAAATAATAGTAATAATAATAATAATAATAAAAATAATAATAATAGTAGTAATAAAAATAAGCTTAGTTTTCTAGGCAAAAATGAAGCTTATTTTGTGTTATATGAGCTTTTCTCATTTCTATGCAAAAGATCATGTGTGATCTGTGTTTTTAGGCAATCTAAGCCATTTGATAGTTTTTAGGCAAGGAATTGGCTAAAATTAATAACTCATTTTAAAACTGGTATAAAAACATTTACTATACAAAAGTTAATAATAATAATAATAATAATAATAATAATAATAATAATAATAATAATAATAATAATACTAATAATAATAATAATAATAACAATAATAATAATAATAATAGTAATAGTAACAAAAGTAATAATAATAATAATACTTTTAATAAGGAAAAATGGAGCTTATTTTGTGTGTTACATGAGCGTTTTCGCATTTCTATGCATAAGCCATTTAATAGTTTTTAATATTTAACAAAAATTTGCATTAAAATAAAATGTTTGAAAAACTGAAATTAAACTAAATTAAGTGTGTCTAACAATTTAGTAGAGAAAAAAGGAGGAGACATAAAAGTCACTAAAGTCTTAGAGTTGTCTTTAGTCGTCATATTAATAACAATAACATTTATAATAACAATACTAGTAGTACTAAATTTGCTTATATGCAAGCGCTTAATTAAGGTAACAGTTTTTTTGTTTTTTGCTTATATCTCGAAAACAGTTACTCCTATCAATTTTTACTTTTTCACCAAAATTAAGGTGATAAAATTTCCTACAAAATAGTTATTTGCATTTTTCATGTAGAACTAACCATAAGCGAGATATAAGTTTGAAAATAATTAATAATTAAAAAAAAGTGTTTTAACAGAAAATGTCTTGTGATTTATAAAATACACTTAATTTATTGGGTCCAATACTGTATTAGAAGAAAAAGGAGGTGACATAAAAGTCACTGAAGTCTTCAGAGTCGTTTTTAAATGCTGCATTTTTGTCTTCGTCTCAAACATTGAAAACTGAATTACATTTTTGTTCAGTAACAGTTACAGTTTTCTTATTGGTTTTTTGATTATATCTCGAAAACAGTTACTCCTATCAAATTTTATCCTTCTTTCAAAATTAAAGCTGATAAAATTTCCAACAAAATAGTTATTTACATTTTTCTTGTAGGACCAAGCATAAACGAGTTATAGAGTTGGATATAAATAATATTTAACAAAAATTTGCTTTAAAATAAAATGCTTGAAAAACTTGAATTAAACTAAATTAATTGTGTCTAACACTTTAGTAGAGGAAAAAGGAGAAGACATAAAAGTCACTAAATGTTTCAGAGTCGTCTTTAGTCGTCATATTAATAACAATAACATTAATAATAATAATACTAATAGTACTAAATTTGCTTATATGCAAACGCTTAATTAAGGTAACAGTTTTTTGGTTTTTTGCTTATATCTCGAAAACAGTTACTCCAATCAATTTTTACTTTTTTACTAAAATTAAAGGTGATAAAATTTCCTACAAAATAGTTATTTGCATTTTTCATGTAGAACTAACCATAAGCGAGATATAAGTTTGAAAATAATTAATAATTAAAAAAAAGTGTTTTAACAGAAAATGTCTTGTGATTTAAAATACACTTAATTTATTGGGTTCAATACTTTATTAGAAGAAAAAGGAGGTGACATAAAAGTCACTGAAGTCTTCAGAGTCGTTTTTAAATGCTGCATTTTTGTCTTCGTCTCAAACATTGAAAACTGAATTACATTTTTGTTCAGTAACAGTTACAGTTTTCTTATTGGTTTTTTGCTTATATCTCGAAAACAGTTACTCCTATCAAATTTTATCTTTCTTTCAAAATTAAAGCTGATAAAATTTCCAACAAAATAGTTATTTACATTTTTCTTGTAGGACCAAGCATAAACGAGTTATAGAGTTGGATATAAATAATATTTAACAAAAATTTGCTTTAAAATAAAATGCTTGAAAAACCCGTATTAAACTAAATTAATTGTGTCTAACACTTTAGTAGAGGAAAAAGGAGAAGACATAAAAGTCACTAAATGTTTCAGAGTCGTCTTTAGTCGTCATATTAATAACAATAACATTAATAATAATAATACTAATAGTACTAAATTTGCTTATATGCAAACGCTCAATTAAGGTAACAGTTTTTTGGTTTCTTGCTTATATCTCGAAAACAGTTACTCCTATCAATTTTTATCTTTTTTTCAAAATTAAAGCTGATAAAATTTCCTACAAAATAGTTATTTGCATTTTTTTGTAGGACCAACCATAAGCGAGTTATAGAGTTGGATATAAATAATCTTTAACAAAAATTTGCTTTAAAATAAAATGTTTGAAAAACCGAAATTAAACTAAATTAAGACTAACACTTTAGTAGAGGAAAAAGGAGAAGACATAAAAGTCACCAAAGTCTTAAGAGTCGTTTTTAGTCGTCACATTAATAACAATAACATTAATATTAATAATACTAATATTACTAAATTTGCTTATATGCAAGCGCTTAATTAAGGTAACAGTTTTTTGGTTTCTTGCTTATATCTCGAAAACAGTTACTCCTATCAATTTTTATCTTTTTACTAAAATTAAAGCTGATAAAATTTTCTACAAAATAGTAATTTGCATTTTTCATGTAGGACAAACCATAAGCGAGATATAAGTTTGAAAATAATTAATATTTAAAAAAAAAGTGCTTTAACAGAAAATGTCTTGTGATTTAAAATACACTTAATTTAATGGGTCCAATACTTTATTAGAAGAAAAAGGAGGAGACATAAAAGTCGCTGAAGTCTTCAGAGTCGATTTTAAATGCTGCATTTTCGTCTTTGTCTCAAACATTGAAATCTGAATTACATTTTTGTTTAGTAACAGTTACAGTTTTCTTATTGGTTTTTTGCTTATATCTCAAAAACAATTACTCCTATCACTTTTTATCTTTCTTTCAAAATTAAAGCTGATAAAATTCTCTACAAAATAGTTATTCGCATTTTTTTTGTAGGACCAACCATAAGCGAGTTAGAGTTGGATATAAATAATCTTTAACAAAAATTTGCTTTAAAATAAAATGTTTAAAAAACCGAAATTAAACTAAATTAATTAAGACTAACACTTTAGTAGAGAAAAAAGGAGAAGACATAAAAGTCACCAAAGTCTTGAGAGTCGTTTTTAGTAGTCATATTAATAACAATAACATTAATAATAATAATAATACTAATATTACTAAATTTGCTTATATGCAAGCGCTTAATTAAGGTAACAGTTTCTTGCTTATATCTCGAAAACAGTTACTCTTATCAATTTTTATCTTTTTACTAAAATTAAAGCTGATAAAATTTCCTACAAAATAGTTATTTGCATTTTTTATGTAGAACTAACCATAAGCGAGATATAAGTTTGAAAATAATTAATATTTAAAAAAAAAGTGCTTTAACAGAAAATGTCTTGTGATTTAAAATACACTTAATTTAATGGGTTCAATACTTTATTAGAAGAAAAAGGAGGTGACATAAAAGTCACCAATGTCTTCAGAGTTGTTTTTAGTACTAAATTAGCTTATATGCAAGCCCTTAATTAAGGTAACAGTTTTTTGGTTTCTTGCTTATATCTCGAAAACAGTTACTCCTATCAATTTTTATCTTTTCACTAAAATTAAAGCTGATAAAATTTCCTACAAAATAGTAATTTGCATTTTTCATGTAGGACTAACCATAAGCGAGATATAAGTTTGAAAATAACTAATATTTAAAAAAAAGTGCTTTAACAGAAAATGTCTTGTGATTTAAAATACACTTAATTTATTGGGTCCAATACTTTATTAGAAGAAAAAGGAGGTGACTTAAAAGTCACTGAAGTCTTCAGAGTCGATTTTAAATGCTGCATTTTCGTCTTCGTCTCAAACATTGAAAACTGAATTACATTTTTGTTCAGTAACAGTTACAGTTTTCTTATTGGTTTTTTGCTTATATCTCGAAAACTGTTACTCCTATCAAATTTTATCTTTCTTTCAAAATTAAAGCTGATAAAATTTCCAACAAAATCGTTATTTGCATTTTTCTTGTAGGACCAACCATAAGCGAGTTATAGAGTTGGATATAAATAATCTTTAACAAAAATTTGCTTTAAAATAAAATGTTTGAAAAACCGATATTAAACTAAATTAATTGGGTCTAACACTTTAGTAGAGGAAAAAGGAGAAAACATAAAGTCACCAAAATCTTCAAAGTTGTTTTTAGTACTAAATCAGCTTATATGCAAGCGCTTAATTAAGGTAACAGTTTTTTGGTTTCTTGCTTATATCTCGAAAACAGTTACTCCTATCAATTTTTATCTTTTTACTAAAATTAAAGCTGATAAAATTTCCTACAAAATAGTAATTTGCATTTTTCATGTAGGACTAACCATAAGCGAGATATAAGTTTGAAAATAATTAATATTTAAAAAAAAAGTGTTTTAACAGGAAATGTCTTGGGATTTAAAATACACTTAATTTATTGGGTCCAATAGTTTATTAGAAGAAAAAGGAGGTGACATAAAAGTCACTGAAGTCTTCAGAGTCGATTTTAAATGCTGCATTTTCGTCTTCGTCTCAAACATTGAAAACTGAATTACATTTTTGTTCAGTAACAGTTACAGTTTTCTTATTGGTTTTTTGCTTATATCTCGAAAACTGTTACTCCTATCAATTTTTATCTTTATTTCAAAATTAAAGCTGATAAAATTTCCTACAAAATCGTTATTTGCATTTCTTTTGTAAGATTAACCATAAGCGAGTTATAGAGTTGGAAATAAATAATCTTCAACAAAAATTTGCTTTAAAATAAAATGTTTGAAAAACCGAAATTAAACTAAATTAATTGAGTCTAACACTTTAGTATAGGAAAAAGAGAAGACATAAAAGTCACCAAAGTCTTCAGAGTCGTTTTTAGTCGTCATTTTAATAACAATAACATTAATAATAATAATACTAATAGTACTAAATTTGCTTATATGCAAGCGCTTTATTAAGGTAAAAGTTTTTTGGTTTCTTGCTTATTTCTCGAAAACAGTTACTCCTATCAATTTTTATCTTTTTACTAAAATTAAAGCTGATAAAATTTCCTACAAAATAGTTATTTGCATTTTTCTTGTAGGAAAAAGCATAAGCGAGTTATAGAGATGGATATAAATAATATTTAACAAAAATTTGCTTTAAAATAAAATGTTTGAAATACTGAAATTAAACTAAATTAATTGTGTCTAACACTTTAGTAGAGAAAAAAGAAGAAGACATAAAAGTCACTAAAGGTTTCAGAGTCGTCTTTAATCGTCATATTAATAACAATAACATTAAAAATAATAATACTAATAGTACTAAATTTGCTTATATGCAAACGCTTAATTAAGTTAACAGTTTTTTGGTTTCTTGCTTATATCTCGAAAACAGTTACTCCTATAAATTTTTATCTTTTTACTAAAATTAAAGCTGATAAAATTTCCTACAATATAGTAATTTGCATTTTTTATGTAGGACCAACCATAAGCGAGATATAAGTTTGAAAATAACTAATATTTAAAAAAAAGTGCTTTAACAGAAAATGTCTTGTGATTTAAAATACACTTAATTTATTGGGTCCAATACTTTATTAGAAGAAAAAGGAGGTGACATAAAAGTCACTGAAGTCTTCAGAGTCGATTTTAAATGCTGCATTTTCGTCTTCGTCTCAAACATTGAAAACTGAATTACATTTTTGTTCAGTAACAGTTACAGTTTTCTTATTGGTTTTTTGCTTATATCTCGAAAACTGTTACTCCTATCAATTTTTATCTTTCTTTCAAAATTAAAGCTGATAAAATTTCCTACAAAATCGTTATTTGCATTTTTCTTGTAGGACTAACCATAAGCGAGTTATAGAGTTGGATATAAATAATCTTTAACAAAAATTTGCTTTAAAATAAAATGTTTGAAAAACCGATATTAAACTAAATTAATTGGGTCTTACACTTTAGTAGAGGAAAAAAAAGACATAAAGTCACCAAAGTCTTCAGAGTTGTTTTTAGTACTAAATTTGCTTATATGCAAGCGCTTAATTAACGTAACAGTTTTTTGGTTTCTTGCTTATATCTCGAAAACAGTTACTCCTATCAATTTTTATCTTTCTACTAAAACTAAAGCTGATAAAATTTCCTACAAAATAGTAATTTGCATTTTTCATGTAGGACTAACCATAAGCGAGATATAAGTTTGAAAATAATTAATATTTGAAAAAAAAGTGTTTTAACAGAAAATGTCTTGGGATTTAAAATACACTTAATTTATTGGATCCAACACTTTATTAGAAGAAAAAGGAGGTGACATAAAAGTCACTGAAGTCTTCAGAGTCGATTTTAAATGCTGCATTTTCGCCTTCGTCTCAAACATTGAAAACTGAATTACATTTTTGTTCAGTAACAGTTACAGTTTTCTTATTGGTTTTTTGCTTATATCTCGAAAACTGTTACTCCTATTAATTTTTATCTTTCTTTCAAAATTAAAGCTGATAAAATTTCCAACAAAATCGTTATTTGCATTTTTCTTGTAGGACTTCAGAAGTCTTCAGAATCGTTTTTAGTCGTCATATTAATAACAATAACATTAATAATAATAATACTAATAGTACTAAATTTGCTTACATGCAAACCCTTAATTCAGGTAACAATTTTTTGGTTTCTTGCTTATATCTCGAAAACAGTTACTCCTATCAATTTTTATCTTTTTACTAAAATTAAAGCTGATAAAATTTCCTACAAAATAGTTAATTGCATTTTTAATGTAGGACTAACCATAAGCGAGATATAAGTTTGAAAATAATTAAAATTTAAAAAAAAGTGCTTCAACAGAAAATGTCTTGTGATTTAAAATACACTTAATTTATTGGGTCCAATACTTTATTAGAAGAAAAAAGAGGTGACAGAAAGGTCACTGAAGTCTTTAGAGTCGTTTGTAAATGCTGCATTTTCGTCTTCGTCTCAAACATTGAAAACTGAATTACATTTTTGTTCAGTAACTGTTACTGTTTTCTTATTGGTTTTTTGCTTATATCTCGAAAACAGTTACTCCTATCAATTTTTATCTTTCTTTTAAAATTAAAGCTGATAAAGCTTCCTACAAAATAGTTATTTGCATTTTTCTTGTAGGACCAACCATAAGCGAGTTATAGAGTTGGATATAAATAATATTTAACAAAAATTTGATTTAAAATAAAATGTTTGAAAAACTGAAATTAAACTAATTTAATTGTGTCTAACACATTAGTAGAGGAAAAAGAAGAAGACATAAAAGTCACTAATGGTTTCAAAGTTGTCTTTAATCGTCATATTAATAACAATAACATTAATAATAATAATACTAATAGTACTAAATTTGCTTATATGCAAACGCTTAATTAAGGTAACAGTGTTTTGGTTTCTGGCTTATATCTCGAAAACAGTTACTCCTATCAATTTTTATCTTTTTACTAAAATTCAAGCTGATAAAATTTTCTACAAAATAGTTATTTGCATTTTTTATGTAGGACTAACCATAAGCGAGATATAAGATTGAAAATAATTAATATTTAAAAAAAAAAGTGCTTTAACAGAAAATGTCTTGTGATTTAAAATACACTTAATTTTTTAGGTCCAATACTTTATTAGAAAAGAAAGGGGGTGACATATAAGTCACTGAAGTCTTCAGAGTCGATTTTAAATGCTGCATTTTCGTCTTCGTCTCAAACATTGAAAACTGAATTACATTTTTGTTCTGAAACGGTAACAGTTTTTACTTTGGTTTTTTGCTTATATCTCGAAAACAGTTACTGCTATAAATTTTTATCTTTTCTTCAAAATTAAAGCTGATAAAATTTCCTACAAAATAGTTATTTGCATTTTTTTGTAGGACCAACCATAAGCGAGTTATAGAGTTGGATATAAATAATCTTTAAGAAAAATTTGCTTTAAAATAAAATGTTTGAAAAACCGAAATTAAACTAAATTAATTGGGTCCAATACTTTATTAGAAGAAAAAGGAGGTGACATAAAAGTCACTGAAGTCTTCAGAGTCGATTTTAAATGCCGCATTTTCGTCTTCGTCTCAAACATTGAAAACTAAATTACATTTTTGTTCAGTAACAGTTACAGTTTTCTTACTGGTTTTTTGCTTATATCTCGAAAACTGTTACTCCTATCAATTTTTATCTTTTTTTCAAAATTAAAGCTGATAAAATTTTCTACAAAATAGTTATTCACATTTTTTTTGTAAGACCAACCATAAGCGAGTTATAGAGTTGGATATAAATAATCTTTAACAAAAATTTGCTTTAAAATAAAATGTTTGAAAAACGGAAATTAAACTAATTTAACTGTGTCTAACACTTTAGTAGAGAAAAAAGGAAAAGACATAAAAGTCACTAAAGGTTTCAGAGTTGTCTTTAGTTGTCATATTAATAACATTAACATTAATAATAATAATACTAATAGTACTAAATTTGCTTATATGCAAACGCTTAATTAAGGTAACAGTGTTTTGGTTTCTTGCTTATATCTCGAAAACAGTTACTCCTATCAATTTTTATCTTTTTACTAAAATTCAAGCTGATAAAATTTCCTACAAAATAGTTATTTGCATTTTTCATGTAGGACTAACCATAAGCGAGATATATGATTGAAAATAATTAATATTTAAAAAAGAAGTGCTTTAACAGAAAATGTCTTGTGATTTAAAATACACTTAATTTATTGGGTCCAATACTTTATTAGAAGAAAAAGGAAGTGACATAAAAGTCACTGAAGTCTTCAGAGTAGTTTTTAAATGCTGCAGTTTCGCCTTCGTCTCAAACATTGAAAACTGAATTACATTTTTGTTCAGTAACAGTTACAGTTTTCTTATTGGTTTTTTGCTTATATCTCGAAAACAGTTACTCCTATCAATTTTTATGTTTCTGTCAAAATTAAAGCTGATAAAATTTCCTACAAAATCGTTATTTGCATTTTTCTTGTAGGACCAACCATAAGCGAGTTATAGAGTTGGATATAAATAATATTTAACAAAAATTTGCTTTAAAATAAAATGTTTGAAAAACTGAAATTAAACTAATTTAATTGTGTCTAACACTTTAGTAGAGGAAAAAGAAGAAGACATAAAAGTCACTAAAGATTTCAAAGTTGTCTTTAATCGTCATATTAATAACAATAACATTAATAATAATACTAATAGTACTAAATTTGCTTATATGCAAACGCTTAATTAAGGTAACAGAGTTTTGGTTTCTTGCTCATATCTCGAAAACAGTTACTCCTATCAATTTTTATCTTTTTACTAAAATTCAAGCTGATTAAATTTCCTACAAAATAGTTATTTGCATTTTTTATGTAGGACTAACCATAAGCGAGATATAAGATTGAAAATAATTAATATTTAAAAAAGAAGTGCTTTAGCAGAAAATGTCTTGTGATTTAAAATACACTTAATATATTAGGTCCAATACTTTATTAAAAAAAAGGGGGTGACATATAAGTCACTGAAGTCTTCAGAGTCGATTTTAAATGCTGCATTTTCGTCTTCGTCTCAAACATTGAAAACTGAATTACATTTTTGTTCTGAAACGGTAACAGTTTTTACTTTGGTTTTTTGCTTATATCTCGAAAACAGTTACTCCTATCAATTTTTATCTTTCTTTCAAAATTAAAGCTAATAACATTTCCTACAAAATAGTTATTTGCATTTTTCTTGTAAGACCAACCATAAGCGAGTTATAAAGTTGGATATAAATAATATTTAACAAAAACTTGCTTAAAAATAAAATGTTTGAAATACTGAAATTAAACTAAATTAATTGTGTCTAACACTTTAGTAGAGAAAAAAGAAAAAGACATAAAAGTCACCAAAGTCTTCAGAATCGTTTTTAGTCGTCATATTAATAACAATAACATTAATAATAATAATACTAATAGTACTAAATCTGCTTATATGCAAGCGCTTTATTAAGGTAACAGTTTTTTGGTTTCTTGCTTATATCTCGAAAACAGTTACTCCTATGAGTTTTTGTCTTTCTTTCAAAATTAAAGCTGATAAAATATTCTACAAAATAGTTATTTGCATTTTTCTTGTAGGACCAACCATAAGTGAGTTATAGAGTTGGATATAAATAATATTTAACAAAAATTTGCTTTAAAATAAAATGTTTGAAAAACGGAAATTAAACTAATTTAACTGTGTCTAACACTTTAGTAGAGAAAAAAGGAAAAGACATAAAAATCACTAAAGGTTTCAGAGTTGTCTTTAGTTGTCATATTAATAACAATAACATTAATAATAATAATACTAATAGTACTAAATTTGCTTATATGCAAACGCTTAATTAAGGTAACAGTGTTTTGGTTTCTTGCTTATATCTCGAAAACAGTTACTCCTATCAATTTTTATCTTTTTACTAAAATTCAAGCTGATAAAATTTCCTACAAAATAGTTATTTGCATTTTTCATGTAGGACTAACCATAAGCGAGATATATGATTGAAAATAATTAATATTTAAAAAAAAAGTGCTTTAACAGAAAATGTCTTGTGATTTAAAATACACTTAATTTAATGGGTCCAATACTTTATTAGAAGAAAAAGGAAGTGACATAAAAGTCACTGAAGTCTTCAGAGTCGTTTTTAAATGCTGCAGTTTCGTCTTCGTCTCAAACATTGAAAACCGAATTACATTTTTGTTCAGTAACAGTCACAGTTTTCTTATTGGTTTTTTGCTTATATCTCGAAAACAGTTACTCCTATCAATTTTTATCTTTCTTTCAAAATTAAAGCTGATAAAATTTCCTACAAAATAGTTATTTGCATTTTTCTTGAAGGACCAACCATAAGCGAGTTATAGAGTTGGATATAAATAATATTTAACAAAAATTTGCTTTAAAATAAAATGTTTGAAAAACTGAAATTAAACTAATTTAATTGTGTCTAACACTTTAGTAGAGGAAAAAGAAGAAGACAAGAAAGACAAAAATTCATAGGAGTAACTGTTTTCGAGATATAAGCAAGAAACCAAAAAACTGTTACCTTAATAAAGCGCTTGCATATAAGCAGATTTAGTACTATTAGTATTATTATTATTAATGTTATTGTTATTAATATGACGACTAAAAACGATTTTGAAGACTTTGGTGACTTTTATGTCTTTTTCTTTTTTCTCTACTAAAGTGTTAGACACAATTAATTTAGTTTAATTTCAGTATTTCAAACATTTTATTTTTAAGCAAGTTTTTGTTAAATATTATTTATATTCAACTTTATAACTCGCTTATGGTTGGTCCTACAAGAAAAATGCAAATAACTATTTTGTAGGAAATGTTATCAGCTTTAATTTTGAAAGAAAGATAAAAATTGATAGGAGTAACTGTTTTCGAGATATAAGCAAAAAACCAAAGTAAAAACTGTTACCGTTTCAGAACAAAAATGTAATTCAGTATTCAATGTTTGAGACGAAGACAAAAATGCAGCATTTAAAATCGACTCTGAAGACTTCAGTGACTTATATGTCACTCCCTTTTTTTTCTAATAAAGTATTGGACCTAATAAATTAAGTGTATTTTAAATCACAAGACATTTTCTGTTAAAGCACTTCTTTTTTAAATATTAATTATTTTCAATCTTATATCTCGCTTATGGTTAGTCCTACATAAAAAATGCAAATAACTATTTTGTAGGAAATTTTATCAGCTTGAATTTTAGTAAAAAGATAAAAATTGATAGGAGTAACTGTTTTCGAGATATGAGCAAGAAACCAAAACACTGTTACCTTAATTAAGCGTTTGCATATAAGCAAATTTAGTACTATTAGTATTATTATTATTAATGTTATTGTTATTAATATGACGATTAAAGACAACTTTGAAACCTTTAGTGAATTTTTTTCTTGCTTATTTCTCGAAAACAGTTACTCCTATCAATTTTTATCTTTTTACTAAAATTAAAGCTGATAAAATTTCCTACAAAATAGTTATTTGCATTTTTCTTGTAGGACCAACCATAAGCGAGTTATAGAGATGGATATAAATAATATTTAACAAAAATTTGCTTTAAAATAAAATGTTTGAAAAACTGAAATTAAACTAATTTAATTGTGTCTAACACTTTAGTAGAGGAAAAAGAAGAAGACATAAAAGTCACTAAAGGTTTCAAAGTTGTCTTTAATTGTCATATTAATAACAATAACATTAATAATAATAATACTAATAGTACTAAATTTGCTTATATGCAAGCGCTTTATTAAGGTAACAGTTTTTTGGTTTTTTGCTTATATCTCGAAAACAGTTACTCCTATCAATTTTTATCTTTTTACTAAAATTAAAGCTGATAAAATTTCCTACAAAATAGTTATTTGCATTTTTTTTGAAGGACCAAGCATAAGCGAGTTATAGAGATGGATATAAATAATATTTAACAAAAATTTGCTTTAAAATAAAATGTTTGAAATACTGAAATTAAACTAAATTAAATGTGTCTAACACTTTAGTAGAGGAAAAAGAAAAAGACATAAAAGTCACTAAAGGTTTTAGAATCGTCTTTAGTCGTCATATTAATAACAATAACATTAATAATAATAATACTAATAGTACTAAATTTGCTTATATGCAAGCGCTTAATTAAGGTAACAGTTTCTTGCTTATATCTCGAAAACAGTTACTCCTATCAATTTTTATCTTTTTACTAAAATTAAAGCTTATAAAATTTCCTACAAAATAGTTATTTGCATTTTTTATGTAGAACTAACCATAAGCGAGATATAAGTTTGAAAATAATTAATATTTAAAGAAAAAGTGCTTTAACAGAAAATGTCTTGTGATTTAAAATACACTTAATTTAATGGGTCCAATACTTTATTAGAAGAAAAAGGAGGTGACATAAAAGTCACCAAAGTTTTCAGAGTTGTTTTTAGTACTAAATTTGCTTATATGTAAGCCCTTAATTAAGGTAACAGTTTTTTGGTTTCTTGCTTATATCTCGAAAACAGTTACTCCTATCAATTTTTATCTTTTCACTAAAATTAAAGCTGATAAAATTTCCTACAAAATAGTTATTTGCATTTTTTATGTAGGACTAACCATAAGCGAGATATAAGTTTGTAAATAATTAATATTTAAAAAAAAATTGCTTTAACAGAAAATGTCTTGTGATTTAAAATACACTTAATTTAATGGGTCCAATACTTTATTAGAAGAAAAAAAAGGTGATATAAAAGTCACTGAAGTTTTCAGAGTTGTTTTTAAATGCTGCATTTTCGTCTTAGTCTCAAATATTGAAAACTGAATTACATTTTTGTTCAGTAACAGTTACAGTTTTCTTATTGGTTTTTTGCTTATATCTCGAAACCAGTTACTCCTATCAATTTTTACCTTTTTTTCAAAATTAAAGCTGATACAATTTCCTACAAAATAGTTAATTGCATTTTTTTTGTAAGACCAACCATAAGCGAGTTATAGAGTTGGATATAAATAATCTTTAACAAAAATTTGCTTTAAAATAAAATGTTTGATAATCCGAAATTAAACTAAATTAATTAAGACTAACACATTAGTAGAGGAAAAAGGAGAAGACATAAAAGTCACCAAAATCTTGAGAGTCGTTTTTAGTCGTCATATTAATAACAATAACATTAATAATAATAATACTAATATTACTAAATTTGCTTATATGCAAGCGCTTAATTAAGGCAACAGTTTCTTGCTTATACCTCGAAAACAGTTACTCCTATCAATTTTTATCTTTTTACAAAAATTAAAGCTGATAAAATTTCCTACAAAATAGTTATTTGCATTTTTTATGTAGAACTAACCATAAGCGAGATATAAGTTTGAAAATAATTAATATTTAAAGAGAAAGTGCTTTAACAGAAAATGTCTTGTGATTTAAAATACACTTAATTTAATGGGTTCAATACTTTATTAGAAGAAAAAGGAGGTGACATAAAAGTCACCAAAGTCTTCAGAGTGGTTTTTAGTACTAAATTTGCTTATATGTAAGCCCTTAATTAAGGTAACAGTTTTTTGGTTTCTTGCTTATATCTCGAAAACAGTTACTCCTATCAATTTTTATCTTTTCACTAAAATTAAAGCTGATAAAATTTCCTACAAAATACTTATTTGCATTTTTCATGTAGGACTAACCATAAGCGAGATATAAGTTTGAAAATAATTAATATTTAAAAAAAAAGTGTTTTAACAGAAAATGTCTTGGGATTTAAAATACACTTAATTTATTGGGTCCAATAGTTTATTAGAAGAAAAAGGAGGTGACATAAAAGTCACTGAAGTCTTCAGAGTCGATTTTAAATGCTGCATTTTCGTCTTCGTCTCAAACATTGAAAACTGAATTACATTTTTGTTCAGTAACAGTTACAGTTTTCTTATTGGTTTTTTGCTTATATCTCGAAAACTGTTACTCCTATCAATTTTTATCTTTCTTTCAAAATTAAAGCTGATAAAATTTCCTACAAAATCGTTATTTGCATTTTTCTTGTAGGACCAACCATAAGCGAGTTATAGAGTTGGATATAAATAATATTTAACAAAAATTTGCTTTAAAATAAAATGTTTGAAAAACTGAAATTAAACTAATTTAATTGTGTCTAACACTTTAGTAGAGGAAAAAGAAAAAGACATAAAAGTCACTAAAGGTTTCAGAGTCGTCTTTAGTCGTCATATTAATAACAATAACATTAATGATAATAATACTAATAGTACTAAATTTGCTTATATGCAAACGCTTAATTAAGATAACAGTGTTTTGGTTTCTTGCTTATATCTCGAAAACAGTTACTCCTATAAATTTTTATCTTTTTACTAAAATTAAAGCTGATAAAATTTCCTACAAAATAGTTGTTTGCATTTCTTTTGTAAGACCAACCATAAGCGAGTTATAGAGTTGGATATAAATAATCGTCAACAAAAATTTGCTTTAAAATAAAATGTTTAAAAAACCGAAATTAAACTAAATTAATTGAGTCTAACACTTTAGTATAGGAAAAAGGAGAAGACATAAAAGTCACCAAAGTCTTCAGAGTCGATTTTAGTCGTCATTTTAATAACAATAACATTAATAATAATAATACTAATAGTACTAAATTTGCTTATATGCAAGCGCTTTATTAAGGTAACAGTTTTTTGGTTTCTTGCTTATATCTCGAAAACAGTTACTCCTATCAATTTTTATCTTTTTACTAATATTAAAGCTGATAAAATTTCCTACAAAAT
Organism: Tribolium castaneum; assembly: GCF_031307605.1. Taxonomy (NCBI): domain Eukaryota; kingdom Metazoa; phylum Arthropoda; class Insecta; order Coleoptera; family Tenebrionidae; genus Tribolium; species Tribolium castaneum. The sequence goes on along the minus strand of NC_087396.1, from coordinate 1,838,856 downwards.
AGTTATTTGCATTTTTCTTGTAGGACCAAGCATAAGCGAGTTATAGAGATGAATATAAATAATATTTAACAAAAATTTGCTTTAAAATAAAATGTTTGAAATACTGAAATTAAACTAAATTAATTGTGTCTAACACTTTAGTAGAGGAAAAAGAAGAAGACATAAAAGTCACTAAAGGTTTCAGAGTCGTCTTTAGTCGTCATATTATTAACAATAACATTAATAATAATAATACTATTAGTACTAAATTAGCTTATATGCAAACGCTTAATTAAGGTAACAGTTTTTTGGTTTCTTGCTTATATCTCGAAAACAGTTACTCCTATCAATTTTTATCTTTTTTTATTTTTATATCAAATTTTTGTTAAAGATTATTTATATCCAACTCTATAACTCGCTTATAGTTGGTCCTACAAAAAAATGCAAAAAACTATTTTGTAAAAAATTTTATCAGCTTTAATTTTGAAGGAAAGATAAAAATTGATAGGAATAACTGTTTTCGAGATATAAGCAAAAAACCAAAGTGAAAACTGTAACAGTTACTAAACAAAAATGTAATTCAGTATTTAATGTTTGAGACGAAGACGAAAATGTAGCATTTACTGTCACCTTCTTTTTCTTCTAATTAAGTATTGGACCCAATAAATTAAGTGTATTTTAAATCACAAGACATTTTCTGTTAAAGCACATTTTTTTTAATTATTAATTATTTTCAAACTTATATCTTGCTTATGGTTAGTTCTACATGAAAAATGCAAATAACGATTTTGAAGGAAATTTTATCAGCTTTAATTTTGGTGAAAAGGTAAAAACTGATAGGAGTAACTGTTTTCGAGATATAAGCAAACAACAAAAAAACTGTTACCTTAATTAAGCGCTTGCATATAAGCAAATTTAGTACTAATAGTATTGTTATTATTAATGTTATTGTTATTAATATGACGACTAAAGACGACTCTGAAACCTTTAGTGACTTTTATGTCTTCTCCTTTTTCCTCTACTAAAGTGTTAGACACAATTAATTTAGTTTAATTCCGGTTTTTCAAGCATTTTATTTTAAAGCAAATTTTTGTTAAATATTAATTATATCCAACTCTATAACTCGTTTATTCTAGGTCCTACAAGAAAAATGTAAATAACTATTTTGTTGGAAATTTTATCAGCTTTAATTTTAAAAGAAAGATAAAATTTGATAAGAGTAACTGTTTTCGAGATATAAGCAAGAAACCAAAAAACTGTTACCTTAATTAAGCGCTTGCATATAAGCAAATTTAGTAATATTAGTATTATTATTATTAATGTTATTGTTATTAATATGACGACTAAAAACGACTCTCAAGACTTTGGTGACTTTTATGTCTTCTCCTTTTACCTCTACTAAAGTGTTAGTCTTAGTTTAGTTTAATTTCGGTTTTTCAAACATTTTATTTTAAAGCAAATTTTTGTTAAAGATTATTTATATCCAACTCTATAACTCGCTTATGGTTGGTCCTACAAAAAAATGCAAATAACTATTTTGTAGGAAATTTTATCAGCTTTAATTTTGAAAAAAAGATAAAAATTGATAGGAGTAACTGTTTTCGAGATATAAACAAGAAACCAAAAAACTGTTACCTTAATTAAGCGTTTGCATATAAACAAATTTAGTACTATTAGTATTATTATTATTAATGTTATTGTTATTAATATGACGACTAAAGACGACTCTGAAACATTTAGTGACTTTTATGTCTTCTCCTTTTTCCTCTACTAAAGTGTTAGACACAATTAATTTAGTTTAATTCCGGTTTTTCAAGCATTTTATTTTAAAGCAAATTTTTGTTAAATATTAATTATATCCAACTCTATAACTCGTTTATTCTAGGTCCTACAAGAAAAATGTAAATAACTATTTTGTTGGAAATTTTATCAGCTTTAATTTTGAAAGAAAGATAAAATTTGATAAGAGTAACTGTTTTCGAGATATAAGCAAAAAACCAATAAGAAAACTGTAACTGTTACTGAACAAAAATATAATTCAGTTTTCAATGTTTGAGACGAAGACAAAAATGCAGCATTTAAAAACGACTCTGAAGACTTCAGTGACTTTTATGTTACCTCCTTTTTCTTCTAATAAAGTATTGGACCCAATAAATTAAGTGTATTTTAAATCACAAGACATTTTCTGTTAAAACACTTTTTTTTAATTATTAATTATTTTCAAACTTATATCTCGCTTATGGTTAGTTCTACATGAAAAATGCAAATAACTATTTTGTAGGAAATTTTATCACCTTTAATTTTGGTGAATAAGTAAAAATTGTTAGGAGTAACTGTTTTCGAGATATAAGCAAAAAACAAAAAAACTGTTACCTTAAGTAAGCGCTTGCATATAAGCAAATTTAGTACTACTAGTATTGTTATTATAAATGTTATTGTTATTAATATGACGACTAAAGACAACTCTAAGACTTTAGTGACTTTTATGTCTCCTCCTTTTTCCTCTACTAAAGTGTTAGACACAATTAATTTAGTTTAATTTCAGTTTTTCAAACATTTTATTTAAAAGCAAATTTTTGTTAAATATTAAAAACTATAAAATGGGTTAGATTGCCTAAAAACACAGATCACACATGATCTTTTGCATAGAAATGAGAAAACGCTCATGTAACACACAAAATAAGCTCCATTTTTCCTTATTAAAGGTATTATTATTATTATTACTTATGTTACTATTACTATTATTATTATTATTATTATTATTATTATTATTATTATTATTATTATTATTATTATTATTATTATTATTATTATTAATTTTATTATTATTAAAAACTGATTATAACTTTTGTATAGTAAATGTTTTTATACCAGTTTTAAAATGAGATATTAATTTTAGACAATTTGTTGCCTAAAAACACAGATCACAGATGATTTCTTGCATAGAAATGAAAAAACGCTCATATAACACGCAAAATAAGCTTCATTTTTGCTTAGAAAACTAAGCTTACTTTTATTACTATTATTATTTTCATTATTATTATTAATATTATTATTATTATTATTATTACTATTATTATTATTATTATTATTATTATTATTATTATTATTATTATTATTATTATTATTGTTATTATTATTATTATTAAAAACTTATATTAAACAGACAGAAAACGTCGTATTCTGACACAAAATAACGAATTACGTTATAGACTTGACGAGATCGGCGTATCTCGGACTCTTATAGGACTCTTATAGGGTCAAAAAGTATCAGTTTGGATTAAAACAAATTATTTTTGTTGAGTCTCAGTCTGAATTGTTTATTAGTTCAAACAAAAACGGCTTATTTTAGACGATCTTTTGCTTTGAACAAGAAAACTTACATAGAACAGATTAAAAACGTATTAATCTGGCATAAAAGAGCAATTTATGTATCACTTCGGATAAAGGCAGCTAATCCTATTCGTTTTATTGCTTAAAATAGACAAAATTGTTAATAAATCTAACAAAAACGCTGTATTCTAGCACAAAATACTAATTACATTATAGTTTCGACGAGAATAGCTTATTTGGAATAATTCTATGCTTCCAAACGAGTAAATTTTTATTAAACAGATCCCAAACATCATGTTTTGTCCTATAAAGACATTTTATATTGCAGTTTGTATTAAAACAAAATATTTTCGTTGATTCTTTGTTAGAAGCAGCAAACCTAACATTAAAGAATCTGAAAACTTTGTATTCGGACACAAACCACCGAATTTTGTATCAGTTTAGACAAAAACGGTTGATTTTCGACAATATTTTGCTTTGAACAAGAAAACTTATATCAAACTGACTAAAAACGTCTTATTTTAGCACAAAACAAAAGATTTGCGTTATAGTCTTAACGAGAGCTGTTAATTTCAAACGGTTCTATGCTTTGAAACGAGTAAACTTTCACTGTACAGAGGAAAAACATCTTATTTCGCCTTTTAAAAACGATTCATGCCACAGTTTGGATAAAAACCAATTATTTTCGTTAATTCATTGTTACAAACATGAAACCTTACATCGTTTCAGTCTGAACAAAAACTGCTTACTTTAGACGATCCTTTGATTTGAATACAAAAACTTAAATTAAAAAGATTAAAAACGTCTTATTCTGGCTGAAAACTGCAAATTATATATTACTCTAGATAAAAGCAATTTATCCTGATTACTCCTTTACTTAGAATAGAGTAAACTTGTATAAAACTTAATAAAAACTTTAAATTTCGTCTCAAAGAAATAATTTACGTTATAGTTTTGACCAGCACTGTTTATTTCAAACGATTTTATGATTCGAAACTAATGAACTTTTATGGGGCAGATGCAAAACCACATATTACAATATAAAGCGTTGTTTTAAAGCAAATTATTACCTTTTGCAACAAGAAATTTCACGTCAAAGAAACTGAAAACATCGTATCCATGCACAAATATCGAATTACGTATCAGTTTAGGCAAATACAGCTTATTTTAAACGATTCCTTGCTATAAACAAGAAAAATTTTATCAAACATATTGAAAATGTCTTATTCTCGAAAATAAGAGCAAATTATGTATCAGTTTTAACAAAAGCGGATTACTCTGTTTGATTCTATGCTTAGAGTAGAGTAAACTACTATAAAACGTAATGAAAACTCTATATTCAAGCTCAAAAGAACAAATTACGTTATAGTTTTGACAAAAAAAAATTATTTCGGACGACTACATATTTCGAAGTAAGCAAACTTTAATTGAACAAGTGCAAAAGCTAATACTTTGCTTTAAAATAACGATTTATGTGGTAATATGGTATTTTGCATCTGTCCTATAAAAGTTTACTCGTTTCGCTCCATTGAATCATTCGAAATAAATTATTTTGACACAACAACGAAAATAATTTTTTTGTTTAAACTGTAACATGTCGTTTTAATTAAACGAACTAAGACGTTTGGCATCTGTTTAGTGAAAGTTTTCTCGTTTGGGGGCATAAAATCGTTTGAAATTAACAGTTCTGGTCAAAACTATAACGTAAATTATTTCTTTGAGACGAAATTTAAAGTTTTCATTAAGTTTTATACAAGTTTGCTCTATTCTAAGCAAAGGAGTAATCAGGATAAACTGCTTTTATCCAAAGTAATACATAATTTGCAGTTTTGAGCCAGAATAAGACGTTTTTAATCTTTTTAATGTAAGTTTTCGTGTTCAAAAGAAAGAATCGTCTAAAATAAGCAATTTGTGTCCAGACTGAAACGTAATTTGATTTTCTGGGCCTGAATAAGAGGTTTTCAGTTTCTTTGATGTAAGGTTTCTTGTTTGTAACAATGAATAAACGAAAATCATTGGTTTTAATCCAAACTGTGACATAAATCGTTTTTTAAAGGCGAAATTAGACGTTTTGCCTCTGTTCAGTGAAAGTATACTGGTTTCAAAGCATAGAATCGTTTGAAATTAACAGTTCTCGTCAAGACTATAACGCAAATCTTTAAAGTGATACAAAGAAATAATTTACGTAATAGTTTTGACCAGAACTGTTAATTTCAAACGATTTTATGCCCCCAAACGAGAAAACTTTCACTAAGCAGATGCCAAACGTCTTAGTTCGTTTTATAAAAGCGACTTATGTTACAGTTTAAACAAAAACAAATTATTTGTGTTGTTGTTGTGTCAAAATAATTTATTTCTAATGATTCAATGGAGCGAAACGGGTAAACTTTTATAGGACAGATGCAAAATACCATATTACCACATAAATCATTATTTTAAAGCAAAGTATTAGCTTTTGCACATGTTCAATTAAAGTTTGCTTACTTCGAAGTATGTAATCGTCCGAAATATTTTTTTTTGTCAAAACTATAACGTAATTTGTTCTTTTGAGCTTGAATATAGAGTTTTCATTACGTTTTATAGTAGTTTACTCTACTCTAAGCATAGAATCAAACAGAGTAATCCGCTTTTGTTAAAACTGATACATAATTTGCTCTTATTTTCAAGAATAAGACGTTTTCAATATGCTTGATAAAATTTTTCTTGTTTATAGCAAGGAATCGTTTAAAATAAGCTGTATTTGCCTAAACTGATACGTAATTAGATATTTATGTATTGATACGAAGTTTTCAGTTTCTTTGACGTGAAATTTCTTGTTGCAAAAGGTAATACTTTGCTTTAAAACAACGCTTTATATGGTAATATGTGGTTTTGCATCTGCCCCATAAAAGTTCATTAGTTTCGAATCATAATTTCGTTTGAAATAAACAGTGCTGGTCAAAACTATAACGTAAATTATTTCTTTGAGACGAAATTTAAAGTTTTCATTAAGTTTTATACAAGTTTACTCTATTCTAAGTAAAGGAGTAATCAGGATAAATTGCTTTTATCTAGAGTAATATATAATTTGCAGTTTTCAGCCAGAATAAGACGTTTTTAATCTTTTTAATGTAAGTTTTCGTGTTCAAAACAAAGGATCGTCTAAAATAAGCAGTTTTTGTCCAGACTGAAACGTAATTCGAATTTCTGTGCCTAAATAAGGGGTTTTCAGTTTCTTTGATGTAAGGTTTCTTGTTTGTAACAATGAATTAACAAAAATAATTGGTTTTTATCCAAACTGTGGCATGAATCAGCTTTAAGACTATAACGCAAATCTTTTGTTTTGTGCTAAAATAAGACGTTTTTAGTCAGTTTGATATAAGCTTTTTTGTTCAAAGCAAAATATTGTCGAAAATCAACCGTTTTTGTCTAAACTGAAACAAAATTGGGTGGTTTGTGTCCGAATACAAAGTTTTCAGATTCTTTAATGTTAGGTTTGCTGCTTCTAACAAAGAATCAACGAAAATATTTTGTTTTAATACAAACTGCAATATAAAATGTCTTTATAGGACAAAACATGATGTTTGGCATCTGTTTATTAAAAATTTACTCGTTTGGAAGCATAGAATCATTCCAAATAAGCTATTCTCGTCGAAACTATAATGTAATTAGTATTTTGTGCTAGAATACAGCGTTTTTGTTAGATTTATTAACAATTTTGTCTATTTTAAGCAATGAAACGAATAGGATTAGCTGCCTTTATCCAAAGTGATACATAAATTGCTCTTTTATGCCAGATTAATACGTTTTTAGTCTGTTCGATGTAAGTTTTCTTGTTCAAAGCAAAAAGTCGTCTAAAGTAAGCCGTTTTTGTTTGAACTGATAAACAATTCAGACTGAGAGTCAACAAAAATAATTTGTTTTAATCCAAACTGATAATTTTTGACCCTATAATAGTCCTATAAGAGTCCGAGATACGCCGTTCTCGTCAAGTCTATAACGTAATTCGCTTTTTTGTGTCAGAATACGACGTTTTCTGTCTGTTTAATATAAGTTTTTAATAATAATAATAATAATAATAATAATAATAATAATAATAATAATAATAATAATAATAGTAATAATAATAATAATAATAATAATAATAATAATAATGATAATAATACTTATAATAATGAATTTCTTTCTAAATTAAAGCTTAGTTTTTCTAAGCAAAAATGATGCTTATTTTGTGTGTTATATGAGCGTTTTCTCATTTCTATGCAAGAGATCATCTGTGATCTGTGTTTTTAGGCAAGAAATTGAATAAAATTAATAACTCATTTTAAAACTGGTATAAAAACATTTACTATACAAAAGTTAATAATAATAATAATAATAATAATAATAATAATAATAATAATAATAATAATAATAATAATAGTAATAGTAATAATAATAATAATAATAGTAATAATGATAATAATACTTATAATAATGAATTTCTTTCTAAATTAAAGCTTAGTTTTTCTAAGCAAAAATGATGCTTATTTTGTGTGTTATATGAGCGCTTTCTCATTTCTAAGCAAGAAATCATCTGTGATCTGTATTTTTAGGCAAGAAATTGTCTAAAATTAATAACTCATTTCAAAACTGGTATAAAAACATTTACTATACAAAAGTTAATAATAATAATAATAATAATAATAATAATAATAGTAATAATAATAATAATAATAATAGTAATAATAATAATAATAATAATAATAGTAATAAAAGAAATAATAATAATAATAATAATAATAATAATAATAATAATAATAATAATAATAATAATAATAATAATGATAATAATACTTATAATAATAAATTTCTTTCTAAATTAAAGCTTAGTTTTTCTAAGCAAAAATGATGCTTATTTTGTGTTATCTGAGCGTTTTCTCATTTCTATGCAAGAGATCATCTGTGATCTGTGTTTTTAGGCAAGAAATTGTCTAAAATTAATAACTCATTTTAAAACTGGTATAAAAACATTTACTATACAAAAGTTATAATCGGTTTTTAATAATAATAATATTAATAATAATAATAATAATAATAATAATAATAATAATAATAATAATAATAATAATAATAATAGTAATAATAATAATAAAAATAATAGTAATAATAATAATAATAATAAAATTAAAAATAATAGTAGTAGTAAAAGTAAGCTTAGTTTTCTAAGCCAAAATGAAAGCTTATTTTGTGTTATATGAGCGTTTTCTCATTTCTATGCAAAAGATCATGTGTGATCTGTGTTTTAAGTTGTGTCAGAATACGACGTTTTCTGTCTGTTTAATATAAGTTTTTAATAATAATAATAATAATAATAATAATAATAATAATAATAATAATAATAATAATAATAATAATAATAATAATAATAATAATAATAATAATAATAATAATAATAATAATAATAATAATAATAATAATAATAACAATAATAATAATAATAATAATAATAATAGTAATAGTAACAAAAGTAATAATAATAATAATACTTTTAAAAAGGAAAAATGGAGCTTATTTTGTGTGTTACATGAGCGTTTTCTCATTTTTATGCAAAAGATCATGTGTGATCTGTGTTTTTAGGCAATCTAAGCCATTTTATAGTTTTTAATATTTAACAAAAATTTGCTTTAAAATAAAATGTTTGAAAAACCGAAATTAAACTAAATTAATTGTGTCTAACACTTTAGTAGAGGAAAATGGAGAGACATAAAAGTCACTAAAGTCTTAAAGTTGTCTTTAGTCGTCATATTAATAACAATAACATTTATAATAACAATACTAGTAGTACTAAATTTGCTTATATGCAAGCGCTTAATTAAGGTAACAGTTTTTTTGTTTTTTGCCTATATCTCGAAAACAGTTACTCCTATCAATTTTTACTTTTTCACCAAAATTAAAGGTGATAAAATTTCCTACAAAATAGTTATTTGCATTTTTCATGTAGAACTAACCATAAGCGAGATATAAGTTTGAAAATAATTATTAATTAAAAAAAAGTGTTTTAACAGAAAATGTCTTGTGATTTAAAATACACTTAATTTGTTGGGTCCAATACTTTATTAGAAGAAAAAGGAGGTGACATAAAAGTCACTGAAGTCTTCAGAGTCGTTTTTAAATGCTGCATTTTTGACTTCGTCTCAAACATTGAAAATTGAATTACATTTTTGTTCAGTAACAGTTACAGTTTTCTTATTGGTTTTTTGCTTATATCTCGAAAACAGTTACTCCTATCAAATTTTATCTTTCTTTCAAAATTAAAGCCGATAAAATTTCCAACAAAATAGTTATTTACATTTTTCTTGTAGGACCAAGCATAAACGAGTTATAGAGTTGGATATAAATAATATTTAACAAAAATTTGCTTTAAAATAAAATGCTTGAAAAACCGGAATTAAACTAAATTAATTGTGTCTAACACTTTAGTAGAGGAAAAAGGAGAAGACATAAAAGTCACTAAATGTTTCAGAGTCGTCTTTAGTCGTCATATTAATAACAATAACATTAATAATAATAATACTAATAGTACTAAATTTGCTTATATGCAAACGCTTAATTAACGTAACATTTTTTTGGTTTCTTGCTTATATCTCGAAAACAGTTACTCCTATCAATTTTTAACTTTTTTTCAAAATTAAAGCTGATAAAATTTCCTACAAAATAGTTATTTGCATTTTTTTGTAGGACCAACCATAAGCGAGTTATAGAGTTGGATATAAATAATATTTAACAAAAATTTACTTTAAAATAAAATGTTTGAAAAACCGAAATTAAACTAAATTAATTGAGTCTAACACTTTAGTAGTGGAAAAAGAAAAAGACATAAAAGTCACTAAAGGTTTCAGAGTTGTCTTTAGTTGTCATATTAATAACAATAACATTAATAATAATAATACTAATAGTACTAAATTTGCTTATATGCAAACGCTTAATTAAGGTAACAGTGTTTTGGTTTCTTGCTTATATCTCGAAAACAGTTACTCCTATCAATTTTTATCTTTTTACTAAAATTCAAGCTGATAAAATTTCCTACAAAATAGTTATTTGCATTTTTCATGTAGGACTAACCATAAGCGAGATATATGATTGAAAATAATTAATATTTAAAAAAAAAGTGCTTTAACAGAAAATGTCTTGTGATTTAAAATGCACTTAATTTATTGGGTCCAATACTTTATTAGAAGAAAAAGAAAGTGACATAAAAGTCACTGAAGTCTTCAGAGTCGTTTTTAAATGCTGCAGTTTCGTCTTCGTCTCAAACATTGAAAACCGAATTACATTTTTTTCAGTAACAGTCACAGTTTTCTTATTGGTTTTTTGCTTATATCTCGAAAACAGTTACTCCTATCAATTTTTATCTTTCTTTCAAAATTAAAGCTGATAAAATTTCCTACAAAATAGTTATTTGCATTTTGCTTGTAGGACCAACCATAAGCGAGTTATAGAGTTAGATATAAATAATATTTAACAAAAATTTGCTTTAAAATAAAATGTTTGAAAAACTGAAATTAAACTAATTTAATTGTGTCTAACACTTTAGTAGAGGAAAAAGAAGAAGACATAAAAGTCACTAAAGGTTTCAAAGTTGTCTTTAATCGTCATATTAATAACAATAACATTAATAATAATAATACTAATAGTACTAAATTTGCTTATATGCAAACGCTTAATTAAGGTAACAGTGTTTTGGTTTCTTGCTCATATCTCGAAAACAGTTACTCCTATCAATTTTTATCTATTTACTAAAATTCAAGCTGATAAAATTTCCTACAAAATAGTTAAATGCATTTTTTGTGTGGGACTAACCATAAGCGAGATATAAGATTAAAAATAATTAATATTTAAAAAAGAAGTGCTTTAACAGAAAATGTCTTGTGATTTAAAATACACTTAATTTATTAGGTCCAATACTTTATTAAAAAAAAAGGGGGTGACATATAAGTCACTGAAGTCTTCAGAGTCGATTTTAAATGCTGCATTTTCGTCTTCGTCTCAAACATTGAAAACTGAATTACATTTTTGTTCTGGAACGGTAACAGTTTTTACTTTGGTTTTTTGCTTATATCTCGAAAACAGTTACTCCTATCAATTTTTATCTTTTTGTAAAAATTAAAGCTGATAAAATTTCCTACAAAATAGTTATTTGTATTTTTCTTGTAGGACCAACCATAAGCGAGTTATAGAGTTGGATATAAATAATATTTAACAAAAATTTGCTTTAAAATAAAATGTTTGAAAAACTGAAATTAAACTAATTTAATTGTGTCTAACACTTTAGTAGAGGAAAAAGAAGAAGACATAAAAGTCACTAAAGGTTTCAAAGTTGTCTTTAATCGTCATATTAATAACAATAACATTAATAATAATAATACTAATAGTACTAAATTTGCTTATATGCAAACGCTTAATTAAGGTAACAGTGTTTTGGTTTCTTGCTCATATCTCGAAAACAGTTACTCCTTTCAATTTTTATCTTTTTACTAAAATTCAAGCTGATAAAATTTCCTACAAAATAGTTATTTGCATTTTTTATGTAGGACTAACCATAAGCGAGATATAAGATTGAAAATAATTAATATTTAAAAAAGAAGTGCTTTAACAGAAAATGTCTTGTGATTTAAAATACACTTAATTTATTAGGTCCAATACTTTATTAAAAAAAAAGGGGGTGACATATAAGTCACTGAAGTCTTCAGAGTCGATTTTAAATGCTGCATTTTCGTCTTCGTCTCAAACATTGAAAACTGAATTACATTTTTGTTCTGAAACGGTAACAGTTTTTACTTTGATTTTTTGCTTATATCTCGAAAACAGTTACTCCTATCAATTTTTATCTTTCTTTCAAAATTAAAGCTGATAACATTTCCTACAAAATAGTTTTTTGCATTTTTCTTGTAGGACCAACCATAAGCGAGTTATAAAGTTGGATATAAATAATATTTAACAAAAACTTGCTTAAAAATAAAATGTTTGAAATACTGAAATTAAACTAAATTAATTGTGTCTAACACTTTAGTAGAGAAAAAAGAAAAAGACATAAAAGTCACCAAAGTCTTCAGAATCGTTTTTAGTCGTCATATTAATAACAATAACATTAATAATAATAATACTAATAGTACTAAATCTGCTTATATGCAAGCGCTTTATTAAGGTAACAGTTTTTTGGTTTCTTGCTTATATCTCGAAAACAGTTACTCCTATGAATTTTTGTCTTTCTTTCAAAATTAAAGCTGATAAAATATTCTACAAAATAGTTATTTGCATTTTTCTTGTAGGACCAACCATAAGCGAATTATAGAGTTGGATATAAACAATATTTAACAAAAATTTGCTTTAAAATAAAATGTTTGAAAAACTGAAATTAAACTAATTTAATTGTGTCTAACACTTTATTAAAGGAAAAAGAAGAAGACATAAAAGTCACTAAAGGTTTCAAAGTTGTCTTTAATCGTCATATTAATAACAATAACATTAATAATAATAATACTAATAGTACTAAATTTGCTTATATGCAAACGCTTAATTAAGGTAACAGTGTTTTGGTTTCTTGCTCATATCTCGAAAACAGTTACTCCTATCAATTTTTATCTTTTTACTAAAATTCAAGCCGATAAAATTTCCTACAAAATAGTTATTTGCATTTTTTATGTAGGACTAACCATAAGCGAGATATATGATTGAAAATAATTAGTATTTAAAAAAGAAGTGCTTTAACAGTAAATGTCTTGTGATTTAAAATACACTTAATTTATTAGGTCCAATACTTTATTAGAAAAAAAAGGGAGTGACATATAAGTCACTGAAGTCTTCAGAGTCGATTTTAAATGCTGCATTTTCGTCTTCGTCTCAAACATTGAATACTGAATTACATTTTTGTTCTGAAACGGTAACAGTTTTTACTTTGGTTTTTTGCTTATATCTCGAAAACAGTTACGCCTATCAATTTTTATCTTTTTTTTAAAATTAAAGCTGATAACATTTCCTACAAAATAGTTATTTGCATTTTTCTTGTAGGACCAACCATAAGCGAGTTATAAAGTTGGATATAAATAATATTTAACAAAAACTTGCTTAAAAATAAAATGTGTGAAATACTGAAATTAAACTAAATTAATTGTGTCTAACACTTTAGTAGAGAAAAAAGAAAAAGACATAAAAGTCACCAAAGTCTTCAGAATCGTTTTTAGTCGTCATATTAATAACAATAACATTAATAATAATAATACTAATAGTACTAAATCTGCTTATATGCAAGCGCTTTATTAAGGTAACAGTTTTTTGGTTTCTTGCTTATATCTCGAAAACAGTTACTCCTATGAATTTTTGTCTTTCTTTCAAAATTAAAGCTGATAAAATATTCTACAAAATAGTTATTTGCATTTTTCTTGTAGGACCAACCATAAGCGAGTTATAGAGTTGGATATAAATAATATTTAACAAAAATTTGCTTTAAAATAAAATGTTTGAAAAACTGAAATTAAACTAATTTAACTGTGTCTAACACTTTAGTAGAGAATAAAGGAAAAGACATAAAAGTCACTAAGGGTTTCAGAGTTGTCTTTAGTTGTCATATTAATAACAATAACATTAATAATAATAATACTAATAGTACTAAATTTGCTTATATGCAAACGCTTAATTAAGGTAACAGTGTTTTGGTTTCTTGCTTATATCTCGAAAACAGTTACTCCTATAAATTTTTATCTTTTTACTAAAATTCAAGCTGATAAAATTTCCTACAAAATAGTTATTTGCATTTTTCATGTAGGATTAACCATAAGCGAGATATATGATTGAAAATAATTAATATTTAAAAAAAAAATGCTTTAACAGAAAATGTCTTGTGATTTAAAATACACTTAATTTATTGGGTCCAATACTTTATTAGAAGAAAAAGGAAGTGACATAAAAGTCACTGAAGTCTTCAGAGTCGTTTTTAAATGCTGCAGTTTCGTCTTCGTCTCAAACATTGAAAACCGAATTACATTTTTGTTCAGTAACAGTCACAGTTTTCTTATTGGTTTTTTGCTTATATCTCGAAAACAGTTACTCCTATCAATTTTTATCTTTCTTTCAAAATTAAAGCTGATAAAATTTCCTACAAAATAGTTATTGGCATTTTTCTTGTAGGACCAACCATAAGCGAGTTATAGAGTTGGATATAAATAATATTTAACAAAAATTTGCTTTAAAATAAAATGTTTGAAAAACTGAAATTAAACTAATTTAATTGTGTCTAACACTTTAGTAGAGGAAAAAGAAGAAGACATAAAAGTCACTAGAGGTTTCAAAGTTGTCTTTAATTGTCATATTAATAACAATAACATTAATAATAATAATACTAATAGTACTAAATTTGCTTATATGCAAACGCTTAATTAAGGTAACAGTGTTTTGGTTTTTTGCTCATATTTCGAAAACAGTTACTCCTATCAATTTTTATCTTATTACTAAAATTCAAGCTGATAAAATTTCCTACAAAATAGTTATTTGCATTTTTTATGTAGGACTAACCATAAGCGAGATATAAGATTGAAAATAATTAATATTTAAAAAAGAAGTGCTTTAACAGAAAATGTCTTGTGATTTAAAATACACTTAATTTATTAGGTCCAATACTTTATTAAAAAAAAAGGGAGTGACATATAAGTCACTGAAGTCTTCAGAGTCGATTTTAAATGCTGCATTTTCGTCTTCGTCTCAAACATTGAAAACTGAATTACATTTTTGTTCTGAAACGGTAACAGTTTTTACTTTGGTTTTTTGCTTATATCTCGAAAACAGTTACTCCTATCAATTTTTATCTTTCTTTCAAAATTAAAGCTGATAAAATTTCCTACAAAATAGTTATTTTCATTTTTCTTGTAGGACCAACCATAAGCGAGTTATAAAGTTGGATATAAATAATATTTAACAAAAACTTGCTTAAAAATAAAATGTTTGAAATACTGAAGTTAAACTAAATTAATTGTGTCTAACACTTTAGTAGAGAAAAAAGAAAAAGACATAAAAGTCACCAAAGTCTTCAGAATCGTTTTTAGTCGTCATATTAATAACAATAACATTAATAATAATAATACTAATAGTACTAAATCTGCTTATATGCAAGCGCTTTATTAAGGTAACAGTTTTTTGGTTTCTTGCTTATATCTCGAAAACAGTTACTCCTATGAATTTTTGTCTTTCTTTCAAAATTAAAGCTGATAAAATATTCTACAAAATAGTTATTTGCATTTTTTTTGTAGGACCAACCATAAGCGAGTTATAGAGTTGGATATAAATAATATTTAACAAAAATTTGCTTTAAAATAAAATGTTTGAAAAACTGAAATTAAACTAATTTAGCTGTGTCTAACACTTTAGTAGAGAAAAAAGGAAAAGACATAAAAGTCACTAAAGGTTTCAGAGTTGTCTTTAGTTGTCATATTAATAACAATAACATTAATAATAATAATACTAATAGTACTAAATTTGCTTATATGTAAACGCTTAATTAAGGTAACAGTGTTTTGGTTTCTTGCTTATATCTCGAAAACAGTTACTCCTATCAATTTTTATCTTTTTACTAAAATTCAAGCTGATAAAATTTCCTACAAAATAGTTATTTGCATTTTTCATGTAGGACTAACCATAAGCGAGATATATGATTGAAAATAATTAATATTTAAAAAAAAAGTTCTTTAACAGAAAATGTCTTGTGATTTAAAATACACTTAATTTATTGGGTCCAATACTTTATTAGAAGAAAAAGGAAGTGACATAACAGTCACTGAAGTCTTCAGAGTCGTTTTTAAATGCTGCAGTTTCGTCTTCGTCTCAAACATTGAAAACCGAATTACATTTTTGTTCAGTAACAGTCACAGTTTTCTTATTGGTTTTTTGCTTATATCTCGAAAACAGTTACTCCTATCAATTTTAATCTTTTTTTCAAAATTAAAGCTGATAAAATTTCCTACAAAATAGTTATTTGCATTTTTCTTGTAGGACCAACCATAAGCGAGTTATAGAGTTGGATATAAATAATATTTAACAAAAATTTGCTTTAAAATAAAATGTTTGAAAAACTGAAATTAAACTAATTTAATTGTGTCTAACACTTTAGTAAAGGAAAAAGATGAAGACATAAAAGTCACTAAAGGTTTCAAAGTTGTCTTTAATCGTCATATTAATAACAATAACATTAATAATAATAATACTAATAGTACTAAATTTGCTTATATGCAAACGCTTAATTAAGGTAACAGTGTTTTGGTTTCTTGCTCATATCTCGAAAACAGTTACTCCTATCAATTTTTATCTTTTTACTAAAATTCAAGCCGATAATATTTCCTACAAAATAGTTATTTGCATTTTTTATGTAGGACTAACCATAAGCGAGATATATGATTGAAAATAATTAGTATTTAAAAAAGAAGTGCTTTAACAGTAAATGTCTTGTGATTTAAAATACACTTAATTTATTAGGTCCAATACTTTATTAGAAAAAAAAGGGAGTGACATATAAGTCACTGAAGTCTTCAGAGTCGATTTTAAATGCTGCATTTTCGTCTTCGTCTCAAACATTGAATACTGAATTACATTTTTGTTCTGAAACGGTAACAGTTTTTACTTTGGTTTTTTGCTTATATCTCGAAAACAGTTACGCCTATCAATTTTTATCTTTTTTTCAAAATTAAAGCTGATAACATTTCCAACAAAATAGTTATTTGCATTTTTCTTGTAGGACCAACCATAAGCGAGTTATAAAGTTGGATATAAATAATATTTAACAAAAACTTGCTTAAAAATAAAATGTTTGAAATACTGAAATTAAACTAATTTAACTGTGTCTAACACTTTAGTAGAGGAAAAAGAAAAAGACATAAAAGTCACCAAAGTCTTCAAAATCGTTTTTAGTCGTCATATTAATAACAATAACATTAATAATAATAATACTAATAGTACTAAATCTGCTTATATGCAAGCGCTTTATTAAGGTGTTAGACACAATTAATTTAGTTTAATTTCAGTATTTCAAACATTTAATTTTTAAGCAAGTTTTTGTTAAATATTATTTATATCCAACTTTATAACTCGCTGATGGTTGGTCCTACAAGAAAAATGCAAATAACTATTTTGTAGGAAATTTTATCAGCTTTATTTTGAAAAAAAGATAAAAACTAATAGGAGTAATTGTTTTCGAGATATAAGCAAAAAACCAAAGTGAAAACTGTTACCGTTTCAGAACAAAAATGTAATTCAGTTTTCAATGTTTGAGACGAAGACGAAAATGCAGCATTTACAATCGACTCTGAAGACTTCAGTGACTTATATGTCACCCCCTTTTTCTTCTAATAAAGTATTGGACATAATAAATTAAGTGTATTTTAAATCACAAGACATTTTCTGTTAAAGCACTTTTTTTTTAAATATTAATTATTTTCAAACTTATATCTCGCTTATGGTTAGTCCTACATGAAAAATGCAAATAACTATTTTGTAGGAAATTTTATCAGCTTGAATTTTAGTAAAAAGATAAAAATTGATAGGAGTAACTGTTTTCGAGATATAAGCAAGAAACCAAAACACTGTTACCTTAATTAAGCGTTTGCATATAAGCAAATTTAGTACTATTAGTATTATTATTATTAATGTTATTGTTATTAATATGACAACTAAAGACAACTCTGAAACCTTTAGTGACTTTTATGTCTTTTCCTTTTTCCTCTACTAAAGTGTTAGACACAGTTAAATTAGTTTAATTTCAGTTTTTCAAACATTTTATTTTAAAGCAAATTTTTGTTATATATTATTTATATCCAACTCTATAACTCGCTTATGGTTGGTCCTACAAGAAAAATGCAAATAACTATTTTGTAGAATATTTTATCAGCTTTAATTTTGAAAAAAAGACAAAAATTCATAGGAGTAACTGTTTTCGAGATATAAGCAAGAAACCAAAAAACTGTTACCTTAATAAAGCGCTTGCATATAAGCAGATTTAGTACTGTTAGTATTATTATTATTAATGTTATTGTTATTAATATGACGACTAAAAACGATTCTGAAGACTTTGGTGACTTTTATGTCTTTTTCTTTTTTCTCTACTAAAGTGTTAGACACAATTAATTTAGTTTAATTTCAGTATTTCAAACATTTTATTTTTAAGCAAGTTTTTGTTAAATATTATTTATATCCAACTTTATAACTCGCTTATGGTTGGTTCTACAAGAAAAATGCAAATAACTATTTTGTAGGAAATGTTATCAGCTTTAATTTTGAAAGAAAGATAAAAATTGATAGGAGTAACTGTTTTCGAGATATAAGCAAAAAACCAAAGTAAAAACTGTTACCGTTTCAGAACAAAAATGTAATTTAGTTTTCAATGTTTGAGACGAAGACGAAAATGCAGCATTTAAAATCGACTCTGAAGACTTCAGTGACTTATATGTCACCCCCTTTTTTTTCTAATAAAGTATTGGACCTAATAAATTAAGTGTATTTTAAATCACAAGACATTTTCTGTTAAAGCACTTCTTTTTTAAATATTAATTATTTTCAATCTTATATCTCGCTTATGGTTAGTCCTACATAAAAAATGCAAATAACTATTTTGTAGGAAATTTTATCAGCTTGAATTTTAGTAAAAAGATAAAAATTGATAGGAGTAACTGTTTTCGAGATATGAGCAAGAAACCAAAACACTGTTACCTTAATTAAGCGTTTGCATATAAGCAAATTTAGTTCTATTAGTATTATTATTATTAATGTTATTGTTATTAATATGACAACTAAAGACAACTCTGAAACCTTTAGTGACTTTTATCTCGTCTTCTTTTTCCTCTACTAAAGTGTTAGACACAATTAAATTAGTTTAATTTCAGTTTTTCAAACATTTTATTTTAAAGCAAATTTTTGTTAAATATTATTTATATCCAACTCTATAACTCGCTTATGGTTGGTCCTACAAGAAAAATGCAAATAACTATTTTGTAGGAAATTTTATCAGCTTTAATTTTGAAAGAAAGATAAAAATTGATAGGAGTAACTGTTTTCGAGATATAAGCAAAAAACCAATAAGAAAACTGTGACTGTTACTGAACAAAAATGTAATTCGGTTTTCAATGTTTGAGACGAAGACGAAACTGCAGCATTTAAAAACGACTCTGAAGACTTCAGTGACTTTTATGTCACTTCCTTTTTCTTCTAATAAAGTATTGGACCCAATAAATTAAGTGTATTTTAAATCACAAGACATTTTCTGTTAAAGCACTTCTTTTTTAAATATTAATTATTTTCAATCTTATATCTCGCTTATGGTTAGTCCTACATAAAAAATGCAAATAACTATTTTGTAGGAAATTTTATCAGCTTGAATTTTAGTAAAACGATAAAAATTGATAGGAGTAACTGTTTTCGAGATATAAGCAAGAAACCAAAACACTGTTACCTTAATTAAGCGTTTGCATATAAGCAAATTTAGTACTATTAGTATTATTATTATTAATGTTATTGTTATTAATATGACGATTAAAGACAACTTTGAAACCTTTAGTGACTTTTATGTCTTCTTCTTTTTCCTCTACTAAAGTGTTAGACTCAATTAAATTAGTTTAATTTCAGTTTTTCAAACATTTTATTTTAAAGCAAATTTTTGTTAAATATTATTTATATCCAACTCTATAACTCGCTTATGGTTGGTCCTACAAGAAAAATGCAAATAACTATTTTGTAGGAAATGTTATCAGCTTTAATTTTGAAAGAAAGATAAAAATTGATAGGAGTAACTGTTTTCGAGATATAAGCAAAAAACCAAAGTAAAAACTGTTACCGTTTCAGAACAAAAATGTAATTCAGTTTTCAATGTTTGAGACGAAGACGAAAATGCAGCATTTAAAATCGACTCTGAAGACTTCAGTGACTTATATGTCACCCCCTTTTTTCTAATAAAGTATTGGACCTAATAAATTAAGTGTATTTTAAATCACAAGACATTTTCTGTTAAAGCACTTCTTTTTCAAATATTAATTATTTTCAATCTTATATCTCGCTTATGGTTAGTCCTACACAAAAAATGCAATTAACTATTTTGTAGGAAATTTTATCAGCTTAAATTTTAGTAAAAAGATAAAAATTGATAGGAGTAACTGTTTTCGAGATATGAGCAAGAAACCAAAACACTGTTACCTTAATTAAGCGTTTGCATATAAGCAAATTTAGTACTATTAGTATTATTATTATTAATGTTATTGTTATTAATATGACGATTAAAGACAACTTTGAAACCTTTAGTGACTTTTATGTCTTCTTCTTTTTCCTCTACTAAAGTGTTAGACACAGTTAAATTAGTTTAATTTCAGTTTTTCAAACATTTTATTTTAAAGCAAATTTTTGTTGAATATTATTTATATCCAACTCTATAACTCGCTTATGGTTGGTCCTACAAGAAAAATGCAAATAACTATTTTGTAGAATATTTTATCAGCTTTAATTTTGAAAGAAAGACAAAAATTCATAGGAGTAACTGTTTTCGAGATATAAGCAAGAAACCAAAAAACTGTTACCTTAATAAAGCGCTTGCATATAAGCAGATTTAGTACTATTAGTATTATTATTATTAATGTTATTGTTATTAATATGACGACTAAAAACGATTCTGAAGACTTTGGTGACTTTTATGTCTTTTTCTTTTTTCTCTACTAAAGTGTTAGATACAATTAATTTAGTTTAATTTCAGTATTTCAAACATTTTATTTTTAAGCAAGTTTTTGTTAAATATTATTTATATCCAACTTTATAACTCGCTTATGGTTGGTCCTACAAGAAAAATGCAAATAACTATTTTGTAGGAAATGTTATCAGCTTTAATTTTGAAAGAAAGATAAAAATTGATAGGAGTAACTGTTTTCGAGATATAAGCAAAAAACCAAAGTAAAAACTGTTACCGTTTCAGAACAAAAATGTAATTCAGTTTTCAATGTTTGAGACGAAGACGAAAATGCAGCATTTAATATCGACTCTGAAGACTTCAGTGACTTATATGTCACCCCCTTTTTTTTTTAATAAAGTATTGGACCTAATAAATTAAGTGTATTTTAAATCACAAGACATTTTCTGTTAAAGCACTTCTTTTTTAAATATTAATTATTTTCAATCTTATATCTCGCTTATGGTTAGTCCTACATAAAAAATGCAAATAACTATTTTGTAGGAAATTTTATCAGCTTGAATTTTAGTAAAAAGATAAAAATTGATAGGAGTAACTGTTTTCGAGATATGAGCAAGAAACCAAAACACTGTTACCTTAATTAAGCGTTTGCATATAAGCAAATTTAGTACTATTAGTATTATTATTATTAATGTTATTGTTATTAATATGACGATTAAAGACAACTTTGAAACCTTTAGTGACTTTTATGTCTTTTTCTTTTTCCTCTACTAAAGTGTTAGACACAATTAAATTAGTTTAATTTCAGTTTTTCAAACATTTTATTTTAAAGCAAATTTTTGTTAAATATTATTTATATCCAACTCTATAACTCGCTTATGATTGGTCCTACAAGAAAAATGCAAATAACTATTTTGTAGGAAATTTTATCAGCTTTAATTTTGACAGAAAGATAAAAATTGATAGGAGTAACTGTTTTCGAGATATAAGCAAAAAACCAAAGTAAAAACTGTTACCGTTTCAGAACAAAAATGTAATTCAGTTTTCAATGTTTGAGACGAAGACGAAAATGCAGCATTTAAAATCGACTCTGAAGACTTCAGTGACTTATATGTCACCCCCTTTTTTTTTAATAAAGTATTGGACCTAATAAATTAAGTGTATTTTAAATCACAAGACATTTTCTGTTAAAGCACTTCTTTTTTAAATATTAATTATTTTCAATCTTATATCTCGCTTATGGTTAGTCCTACACAAAAAATGCAAATAACTATTTTGTAGGAAATTTTATCAGCTTGAATTTTAGTAAAAAGATAAAAATTGATAGGAGTAACTGTTTTCGAGATATGAGCAAGAAACCAAAACACTGTTACCTTAATTAAGCGTTTGCATATAAGCAAATTTAGTACTATTAGTATTATTATATTAATGTTATTGTTATTAATATGACGATTAAATACAACTTTGAAACCTTTAGTGACTTTTATGTCTTCTTCTTTTTCCTCTACTAAAGTGTTAGACACAATTAAATTAGTTTAATTTCAGTTTTTCAAACATTTTATTTTAAAGCAAATTTTTGTTAAATATTATTTATATCCAACTCTATAACTCGCTTATGGTTGGTCCTACAAGAAAAATGCAAATAACTATTTTGTAGGAAATTTTATCAGCTTTAATTTTGAAAGAAAGATAAAAATTGATAGGAGTAACTGTTTTCGAGATATAAGCAAAAAACCAATAAGAAAACTGTGACTGTTACTGAACAAAAATGTAATTCGGTTTTCAATGTTTGAGACGAAGACGAAACTGCAGCATTTAAAAACGACTCTGAAGACTTCAGTGACTTTTATGTCACTTCCTTTTTTTTCTAATAAAGTATTGGACCCAATAAATTAAGTGTATTTTAAATCACAAGACATTTTCTGTTAAAGCACTTTTTTTTTAAATATTAATCATTTTCAGTCATATATCTCGCTTATGGTTAGTCCTACATGAAAAATGCAAATAACTATTTTGTAGGAAATTTTATCAGCTTAAATTTTAGTAAAAAGATAAAAATTGATAGGAGTAACTGTTTTCGAGACATAAGCAAGAAACCAAAACACTGTTACCTTAATTAAGCGTTTGCATATAAGCAAATTTAGTACTATTAGTTTTATTATTATTAATGTTATTGTTATTAATATGACAACTAAAGACAACTCTGAAACCTTTAGTGACTTTTATGTCTTTTTCTTTTTCCTCTATTAAAGTGTTAGACACAATTAATTTAGTTTAATTCCGGTTTTTCAAGCATTTTATTTTAAAGCAAATTTTTGTTAAATATTATTTATATCCAACTCTATAACTCGTTTATGCTTGGTCCTACAAGAAAAATGTAATTAACTATTTTGTTGGAAATTTTATCAGCTTTAATTTTAAAAGAAAGATAAAATTTGATAGAAGTAACTGTTTTCGAGATATAAGCAAAAAACCAATAAGAAAACTGTAACTGTAACTGAACAAAAATGTAATTCAATTTTCAATGTTTGAGACGAAGTCAAAAATGCACCATTTAAAAACGACTCTGAAGACTTCAGTGACTTTTATGTCACCTCCTTTTTCTTCTAATAAAGTATTGGACCCAACAAATTAAGTGTATTTTAAATCACAAGACATTTTCTGTTAAAACACTTTTTTTTAATTAATAATTATTTTCAAACTTATAACTCACTTATGGTTAGTTCTACATGAAAAATGCAAATAACTATTTTGTAGGAAATTTTATCACCTTTAATTTTGGTGAAAAAGTAAAAATTGATAGGAGTAACTGTTTTCGAGATATAGGCAAAAAACAAAAAAACTGTTACCTTAATTAAGCGCTTGCATATAAGCAAATTTAGTACTATTAGTATTGTTATTATAAATGTTATTGTTATTATATATGACGACTAAAGACAACTTTAAGACTTTAGTGACTTTTATGTCTCCTCCTTTTTCCTCTACTAAAGTGTTAGACACAATTAATTTAGTTTAATTTCGGTTTTTCAAACATTTTATTTTAAAGCAAATTTTTGTTAAATATTAAAAACTATAAAATGGCTTAGATTGCCTAAAAACACAGATCACACATGATCTTTTGCATAAAAATGAGAAAACGCTCATGTAACACACAAAATAAGCTCCATTTTTCCTTTTTAAAAGTATTATTATTATTATTACTTTTGTTACTATTACTATTATTATTATTATTATTATTATTATTATTATTATTATTATTATTATTATTGTTATTATTATTATTATTATTATTATTATTATTATTATTATTATTATTATTATTATTATTAAAAACTTATATTAAACAGACAGAAAACGTCGTATTCTGACACAACTTAAAACACAGATCACACATGATCTTTTGCATAGAAATGAGAAAACGCTCATATAACACAAAATAAGCTTCATTTTGGCTTAGAAAACTAAGCTTACTTTTACTACTACTATTATTTTTATTTTTATTATTATTATTATTATTACTATTATTTTTATTATTATTATTACTATTATTATTATTATTATTATTATTATTATTATTATTATTATTATTATTATTATTATTATTATTATTATTATTATTATTATTATTATTATTATTAATATTATTATTATTAAAGACCGATTATAACTTTTGTATAGTAAATGTTTTTATACCAGTTTTAAAATGAGTTATTAATTTTAGACAATTTCTTGCCTAAAAACACAGATCACAGATGATCTCTTGCATAGAAATGAGAAAACGCTCAGATAACACAAAATAAGCATCATTTTTGCTTAGAAAAACTAAGCTTTAATTTAGAAAGAAATTTATTATTATAAGTATTATTATCATTATTATTATTATTATTATTATTATTATTATTATTATTATTGTTTCTTTTATTACTATTATTATTATTATTATTATTATTATTACTATTATTATTATTATTATTATTATTATTATTATTATTAACTTTTGTATAGTAAATGTTTTTATACCAGTTTTAAACTGAAACAAAATTCGGTGGTTTGTGTCCGAATACAAAGTTTTCAGATTCTTTAATGTTAGGTTTGCTGCTTCTAACAAAGAATCAACGAAAATATTTTGTTTTAATACAAACTGCAATATAAAATGTCTTTATAGGACAAAACATGATGTTTGGCATCTGTTTAGTGAAAGTTTTCTCGTTTGGGGGCATAAAATCGTTTGAAATTAACAGTTCTGGTCAAAACTATAACGTAAATTATTTCTTTGAGACGAAATTTAAAGTTTTCATTAAGTTTTATACAAGTTTGCTCTATTCTAAGCAAAGAAGTAATCAGGATAAACTGCTTTTATCCAAAGTAATACATAATTTGCAGTTTTGAGCCAGAATAAGACGTTTTTAATCTTTTTAATGTAAGTTTTCGTGTTCAAAAGAAAGAATCGTCTAAAATAAGCAATTTGTGTCCAGACTGAAACGTAATTTGATTTTCTGGGCCTGAATAAGAGGTTTTCAGTTTCTTTGATGTAAGGTTTCTTGTTTGTAACAATGAATAAACGAAAATCATTGGTTTTAATCCAAACTGTGACATAAATCGTTTTTTAAAGGCGAAATCAGACGTTTTGCCTCTGTACAGTGAAAGTATACTGGTTTCAAAGCATAGAATCGTTTGAAATTAACAGTTCTCGTCAAGACTATAACGCAAATCTTTAAAGTGATACAAAGAAATAATTTACGTAATAGTTTTGACCAGAACTGTTAATTTCAAACGATTTTATGCCCCCAAACGAGAAAACTTTCACTAAGCAGATGCCAAACGTCTTAGTTCGTTTTATAAAAGCGACTTATGTTACAGTTTAAACAAAAACAAATTATTTGTGTTGTTGTTGTGTCAAAATAATTTATTTCTAATGATTCAATGGAGCGAAACGGGTAAACTTTTATAGGACAGATGCAAAATACCATATTACCACATAAATCATTATTTTAAAGCAAAGTATTAGCTTTTGCACATGTTCAATTAAAGTTTGCTTACTTCGAAGTATGTAATCGTCCGAAATATTTTTTTTTGTCAAAACTATAACGTAATTTGTTCTTTTGAGCTTGAATATAGAGTTTTCATTACGTTTTATAGTAGTTTACTCTACTCTAAGCATAGAATCAAACAGAGTAATCCGCTTTTGTTAAAACTGATACATAATTTGCTCTTATTTTCGAGAATAAGACGTTTTCAATATGCTTGATAAAATTTTTCTTGTTTATAGCAAGGAATCGTTTAAAATAAGCTGTATTTGCCTAAACTGATACGTAATTAGATATTTATGTATGGATACGAAGTTTTCAGTTTCTTTGACGTGAAATTTCTTGTTGCAAAAGG